>NW_027205649.1:775000-990577 GCF_024711535.1 Dipodomys merriami
GTTTAGGGTCAGTCCCCAGGATGAGCTTTGCCATTTATCTTTGGACAACTTTGTATAGGGATTTCTTTAGATGATTTACACTCAGAAGAAGCCTTTTCTTGAGGATAGGAAAGTTATGGGATAAAATTGTAAGAGTGGGGCTGGGAATGCGGCTTAGTGGTAGAGAGCTTGCTCAGCATGCATGGATGCCAGGGTTTGGATCCTCAGTGCCACAAACTCAGAAAAATTCAGGGGCTGTGGAGTGGCTCAAGTGGTAGAGCAATAGCCTTGAGAAAAAAGAAGCTCAGAGACAGTACCCAGGCCCTAAGATCAAGCTCCAGGACTGGCAAAAACAATAGGCCAGATGCCGGTGGTTCACACCTGGAACCCTAGCTTCTCAGGACGCTGTGATCTGAAGATATAACTATAATGACATGGATGGCAACCTATTCCCGTGTCCATGGAGTTGCATATGCCTTCTCCATCCTAGCTGAGACATAGGACTTTCACAGGACAGGAAAGCAGGTGAATCGATGAGCTTCTCATATCAGGATTCATGTTTCGGTACTGTTGGGATTTGAACTCAGAACCCAGCAGGCCAATTGGCGAAAGGGTCAAGGAGAGGACACCAGCCTGTGAGCAAATGAGGAGCTAGGCCATTCCCAGGAACTGACATCAAGCCCCAGGGAGAGCCAGGATAAGCATAGATTCATCCTTGAAACATAGGATATATATTGACATACATGTGTGGACAGTATCTTGCGTTCAGTGCACTCCTTCTCCTTATTTTGTGTATAATTCATGGAGGTATTGTGTATTTTACTGAATATAGTAAACAGATATAACTGTGGACATGGATGAGGAACTATTCCCATGGTATAGGGTTGTGTATGCATTCATTCTGAAGACCACACTTCAAAGACAGCCTAGGCAAGGAAAGCCTGTTAGACTCTTATTTCCAACGAACCACCAAAAGGCCCCATGTGGTGCTGTGGCTCAAGTGGTAGACTGTTCATCTTGAACTGAAGGGCTCAGATACAAAGCCCATGAATCATTTTGAGACACACAACTGGAAAAAGAATGAGGGATCGTCAAAGTACTTTTCCTATTTGCTAATAATGAGAACATTTTCTGGAATTAAACCTATAATTCTTGCTTCATCTTTTTGCTCAAAGCTGACACTCTAGCTCTTGAGCCCCATCTCCACTTCTGGATTTTGGCTTCTTAACTGGAGAAATATCTCAGATTTTTCTGCATGGGCTGCTTTATTTAAACATAGGCTCTCCATTTATATACATGTGTGGAATGCACCATGCTTTCAGTGTGTGTCTTAGTGTCTTAGTCAGAGATGCATTTTGTATTTTATTTAGTATGATGACAGATATATTCTAAAGGAAAATACACAGACACACACACACACACACACACACACACACACACACACACACAAATCTACATTCTCCTAGACTCCCCTTCTTGAGCAGTATTCAATGCCATTACTTTAATGCATGTTTTCTCCAAATTATTATGGTAGGGATTAAACTACATTTGTATTTATGATAATGTATTTGTTGTACTTTTTGTTTTTCAATTTGGTGTACTTATATGAATGAACAGTGTTTTACGAAGATTAAACAGAAATCAATGTGTCTGTAAGTGGGTAGATGACAGGTAAAGTGAAAGATGCAGATAATACCAGTTGAAATTTCATTTCTCAAAATGTAAATATGTATGCATATATATGAATTTAAAATTTCTGATATGGGAATTCCGTGAGCAGCTTGAGAACACAAAAAGAGAAAAGCAGGAATGGCGTGAGCAGGCTGAGAACACTCAAAGAGAACTAGAGGAATTGTGTGACGTGAGGAAGCTAAGCAAAGAGTAATACATGAATTGAGAGAGCAGGATGAGAATACACAAAGATCACTAAAGGCAGTCAGGAATCCATTAACAAAGAGCTTACGAAAGTCAGGGACACCACAAGGGGAATGCGGAATGGAACCCAACAGAAGGAATGGGTGTCCAAGGAAACCATAACCAATCAACTAAGTGATTTGAGAATAAACACTGAATATCAAATTAAGGAAGTAAAGAAGATCATACAAGAGATCTAAAACAAAGCTTCAAAAAAGAATTTGAAGCCATCAAATCTGACCAATTAAAAGGAAAAGAAATAAAAAACAAAGTAGAAATACTTGACATTAGGTTAGACCATGCAGAAGATCGAATCTCAGAGATTGAAGACAGCCTAGATATTATAGAGAAAGAACATACAACCATCGAAGAGAAATTCAAGAAATATGATATATCTATTCAGCACTTGGAAGACAACATCAGAAGGCCTAATCTGGGGATAATGGGTGTAGAGAATCACCTACAAACAGAAGTTAATGGTTGGGAAATTTGTTTAACAGGATCCTAGCAGAAAACTTCCCAAACATGCAAAAAGATAGGCCTATTCAAATACAAGAAGCTTTTAGAACTCCAAATAGACCAGACCAGAATTGGACATCCCACGTCACAATTTAATCCACACAGGATCAATACAGACCAAGGAAAATATCCTTAAAGCTGTCAAAGAGAAAAGACCAATCACCTATAAAGTGAAACCAATTAGAATCACCTCAGATTTCTCAGCAGAGGCAACCAAAGCAAGAAGAGCCTCTATTGATTTATGCCCTGCCCTAAAGACAAACAATTATCAACCAAGAATACTGTACCCAACTAAACTCTCCTTCATAACTGAAGGTCAAATAAAAACCTTCCATAGCAAAGAAAAATTGAAACAATATATCTCCACAAAACCAGCCGTACAAAAGATTCCTAAAGATGTGCTACACATAGAAAACCAACAAGACCACTAGAAAGTCCAGGAAACCGCACCCAAACTGAGAATCCAAGAACCATAGGGAGAACCCAGTAACTGCAGCCCCCAAGGAGGTGGATAAAATGGCAGGAACTCCCAAATATCTCTCAGTCCTCTCTCAAAATTATGGGACTTAACTCTCCAATTAAGCGACATAGACTGTCTAGTTGGATTAAAAGCAAGTCCTTATATCTGTTGCCTTCAGGAGTTGCTTCTTGCCCATAAAAACAAACACATTTTCGATGTTAAAGGCTGGAACAAAATCTACCAAGCAAACGGCCCCCATAAACAGGCAGGAGTTGCAATCTAATAGCAGATGAAATAGACTTCAAATTGAAATTCGTGAGAAGCGATAAAGAAAGTCGCTACATACTAATTAAGGGATCTCTCCTTCAGGAGGATATTACAATTCTAAGTATCTATTCGCCAAAAAACAGAGCACCCAAATTTATCCAAGAAACTCTACTTTCCCTCAAATCCCACATAGATCCAAAGATATTAAATGTTGGGATTTTAACACACCACTTTCCCACTAGGTAGATAAACACGGCAAAAACTCAACAGAGAAACCGCAAATCTACACAACTGCATTGATCAACTAGATGTAACAGACATCTACCGAATACTTCACCCAGCAGCATCAGAATACATGTTTTTCTCTGCAGCACAAGCAACGTTTTCTAAAATAGACCAAATTATAGGCCACAAAGCAAACTGGTCAAAATTCAGAAATATTGAAATTATATCTTGCATTCTCTCTGACAACAAGAACTCAACACCAAAAGCCACCAAAGAAAGTCCTATAACACAAGGAGGCTGAACAACACACTGCTGAGTCCTGAGTCATGGAAGAGATTAGAAGAGATTAAAAAGGAAATTCAAATATTCATGATATTCAAGAAAAATGAACACACAAATTGCCAGCTCCTCTGGGACACAGCAAAGGCAGTAATCAGGGGCAAGTTTATAGCTCTGAGTTACTACATCAACAAATTGGAGACATATGAAACCAAAATTTAATGAGACATTTGAACTTCCTTGAAAAAGAGCAGCAAGATAAACCCCAATTCAGTAGATGGAAAGAAAAAAATAAAATTAAATCAGAATTAAATGAATTAGAATCCAAAAAAACTGTAGAAAGAATCAACAATACAAACAGTAGGTTCTTCGAAAAAATTAACAAAATTTACAGACCCTTAACAAATCTTATCAGAAAAAGAAGAGAACACACCCAAATAAATAAACTCAGAGATGAGAATGGAAGTATCACCACAGAAACAATCAAGATTCAGAACATTATAAGGGAATACTTCTCAAAACATTATGTTAATAGGTTTGAGAACTTGGCAGAAATGGACGTTTTCCTAGCAAATATTGACATGACAAGACTAAACCAAGATGTGTTAAACCATTTAAAAGGCCCATATCCAGCTTGAAATACAAACAGCAAAAAGAGACCTCCCAGCTAAGAAAAGTCCAGGACCAGATGGTTTTAAAATGAAATTCTACAAGTCCTTCAAATCAGAGCTCACACCAATGCTACTCCAACTCTTCAATGAAAGAAAAAGTTCATTACCGAACACATTCTACGAAGCCATCTGAACACACATCCCAAAACCAGGCAGGAACTCTTCAAAGAAAGAGAACTATAGACCCATTTCTTTGATGAACATTGATGCAAAACTTCTCAACAAAATTTCGGCCAAACGATTTCAATAATTCATCCAAAAAAATCATACACCATGATCAAACAGGATTCATTTCAGGTAGGCAAAGCTGGCTCAATATATGCAAATCAATTAATATACTTCATCACAACAACAGGAGCAAAGATAAGAACCACATGGTTATCTCAATTGGTGCAGAAAAAGCATTTTACAAGATCCAACACCCCTTTATTATGAAGGTTCTGGAAAAATTAGGAATCCATGGAACATTCCTCAATACAATAAAGACTGTATATGACAAACCTACAGCCAGCATTATACTTATTGGAGAAAAACTAAAACCATTTCCTCTTAACTTAGGAACTAGGCAAGGATGTCCACTCTCTCCACTTCTCTTCAATCTTGTATTAGAATGCCTAGCTACAGCAATAAGACAAGATATAAACATAAAGGGGATCCAAAGAGGGAAAGAAGAAGTAAAACTCTCTCTATTTACAGATGACATTATCATGTATTTAAATAATCCCACAGACACCACTCCCATTTACTCAAGCTGATTCAAAACTTTGGCAAAGTAGCAAGGTATAAAATTTAACCTCAAAAATCAATGGCTTTTCTGTATACCGACAATGAGAAAAGTCGGGCTGAAATTAGGAAATCAACTGCATTCGTAATAGCCCAACAAAAAATAAAATACCTTGGAATTAACTTAACCAAAGAAGTGAAGGACCTCTATGATGAAAACTTTAAAAACTTGAAAAAGGAAATCAAAACAGAACTTAGAAAGTGGAACAAAACTCCCATGCGCCTGGATTGGAAAGATGAACATTATGAAAATGGCAATACTTCCCAAGGCTATCTACAAATTCAATGCGATACCTATCAAAATTATAAACTTATTCATCAAGAAAATAGAAGAGGCAATCCAAAAACTCATATGGAATAATAAAAGACCACGAATAGCAAAAACGATCCTCAACAGAAAGAACATTGCTGGAGGAATATCAATACCAAATTTCAAACTCTAGTATAAAGCCATAGTAATCAAAACAGCTTGGAACTGGCACAAGAACAGACCTCAGGACCAATGGAATAGAATTGAAACCCAGAAATGAACCTACAGACCTACAGCCATCTAATCTTTGGTAAGGGAACAAAGAAAAATAGACTGGAAGAAAGACAGCCTCTTCAGTAAATGGTGCTGGCAAAATTGGTTAACTACTTGTAGAAAACTAAAGCTAGATCCTTATATATTACCCTGCACCAGAATCAACTCCAAATGGATAAAAGACTTTGGAGTCAAAGCAGACAATCTGAAAACATTACAGGATGGGATAGGAAAAAACCTAGATCTCCTTGGCACTGGCTGAAATTTTCTTAATAGAGACCCAGAAACACAAGAAATCAAAGAAAGGCTGGATAAATAGGATTGCATGACACCAGAATCAACTTCAAATGGATCAAAGACTTTGGAGTCAAAGCAGACAATCTGAAATCATTACAGGATGTGATAGGAGAAAACCTAGATCTCCTTGGCACTGTCTGAAATTTTCTTAATAGAGACCCAGAAACACAACAAATCAAAGAAAGGCTGGATAAATAGGATTGCATGAAATTGCAGAGCTTTTGCATGGCAAAGGACATAGCTAGCAAGATCAATAGAAAACCAACGGATTGGGACAAGATCTTCACTAGCCATACAACGGGCAAGGGTCTCATATCTAAAATATTCCTGGAACTCAAAAAATTATTTCCCCCAACAACAAATCTTCAAAGAAACAACTGCCAAATAAATAAGTGGGCTAAAGACTTAAAGAGAAACTTCTCTGAAGAAGAAAGAAGGATGGCCAATAGAAATGCTCAACCTCCCTAGCCATAAAAGAAATGCAAATCAAAACAACATTGAGATACCACCTTACCCCATTTAGAACACAACAGGAAAGTGGAAGCAGAAGTAAATGCCTTTTCCACTAAAATCATCTGAAAAGTATGTCAGCTCTCTTGGTGGCTCGATTTTAATCTACTGAGACTTCTTTTAGATTTTTGTGCTTTAGAACTATAAAATGATAAATACAGATGGTAAAATCCACTTTACTTGTAGAAATTTGTTACAGCACATTTAGTTTAGTAAAGTAACTCAACTACTGCCTTTTCCTGATGCAAATACAGGGACAACATATGTCCTTGTTTCTGAGAATAAGAAAAAGTTGCCACTGGTATTGTACACATGTATGATGTACATACTACTAAGGACCTTGCATTAAAAAAAATGAAGTCTGGAAATTCTAAATAATATCTAAATAAGAAGCTTCCTATCTTTATTTTCACATATGGGAATCACTAAGTATCAAAGTTATGTAGAAGTCTAGGGTAAGAAAATGGAAATGAAATCTGTCTCCTAATATTATAAAAATAATTTATGTCATTTTGAGGTACACTTTCTAAAGTAATAAAAAATAAGGTAAAACAGAAACGGAAACTCAATTTTCCATCCTTCCTAACATTCCAACAGAAATTAGAGAATCCAATAAAGATTTAGCTATCCCAGGATGGTATAGGATGTTATAGGATCACTAGATGGTGAAAAAGAAGATAACAAAAATGGATCTCCTGATACAATGGGAAAGAAAATCTACACCTTCAGATTGAGATATAGCTAGAAAATAGTTTCCCCTATGGTAAGTCTTTGATATTTTAGTTTGTTTACACAGCAACATTCCTCTCAGGAAATGATTTTATTAATACTCAAGGGTTTGCAGCTTATAACCCAGCAACAAATAATGCTTCTAAATGTAAACAAGCATGATGCTAAGAGAAACCAAGGCTACTTCGATTGCTATAGCTGATAAATAAGAATGATCTTGGGGAATAGTCAGTCTTGAACTTTTTCAAACCTTTCCTCTTCTCCAACATGAGAAGTCTAAGGCAAGATATGTAAAACATTAACAGAGGATTCTTATATGTTTTATTGTTCACACTAAAGCAAATACACTTTCACACTTTGCGAGCCTGACTTTGAAAGAGTCAAACCCTCACAATTATTTTTATAGACAAAAGTTTACTGCTCTGGCTTAGATGTTTTCTAACCTTTCGGTGTTGCTCTCTATTATTTTGGCAACTACATTGAAAAACAAGATAAATCCATCATGAGTATGTTGGATTGCTCAAAGTCAAGCTGTCTCCAAACAAAGATTTCTTTCTTTTTTTTTATTGTGAAAATACTGTACAGAGGGGTTACAATTATATGGGCAAGGTAATGAGTACATTTATAATCAAGCATTGTAGCCTCCTCCTTTGTTTCCCCTTCCCATCCCTTCCCATCTTCCCCCTCCCCCCCATAAAATCCTCCCCCTCCCCCGCAACAAAGTTGTAAAGTTCGCTTTCGACATAATGACTTGTACATCTCATTGTTGCAATGGGTCCAACTGTATCCCTATTTAAATTATTTGTTTTTTCCCTTCCCCTTTACAAATTATACCAACATCAAATACAGTGAAAGCACGGGTTATATTGTGGGGAAGGGATATACAAAGCGAGAAAAAATAATCTTATAAATATGTTAGAAGCAATTGCATGAAAGAAATTAAAAAAAAACATTTGAATACATATCTTAGTGTTCATTTCCCTAACATCAACTTATCTGACCTTTTCTGCTTGACTCAGAAATATAATAAATACTGCAAATAAGGGAAACCATGGGACCCATATTTCTATAGGCCTGGCTTACTTCAATTAATATAATTTTTTCTTTCTTGCTATTGTTTTAATGTATCTAAAATGTACTTTGTGATTTTTTTCTCTTCTATGCTCTTCCCCCACGATATAATCCCTATTTTCCCTGGATTTGATGTCAGTGCCCTGCATCTTTTACATACATTTATCTAATGTGGGGAGGGGAAGGGAAAAAACCAAAATGCTGAAACTAGGATACAGTATGACCCTTTGTAACAATGAGATAAACAAAACACTATATAGAAAACGAACTTTACAAGTTGGGGAGCAGAGTGGGGAGTTGGGAAGATGAGGAAAGATGGGATAGCAGAGGAAAAACAAAAGAGGAGGTAACAATACTAGATAGGAAATATTCTCATTTCTAACCCCTGTGTACACTATTTTTATAATAAAAATATGAAAAAAAACATTTATCCAGGAGCATTATAAGTTCAGATTTCATAAGTATTCCATAAATTAAGGCCAAGTTTTAGTGGGAATATGTTTCTCAGAAACGTTTATTTTTGTTGTTGTTGTTTCTTCGTTTTTTTGGTTTTGTTTTTTGTGAGTGTGTGTTGTACATTATTTCCCAAGTGTACATAAGTTAACAGTAGAAAAAACAATAGGAATAACAGGAGAAAGAATAGTTCTCTGTTTAAATATAATGGTTCAATATACTATAGAAGACAACTTTGAAACAATAAAGCCAAGGCCAGTATGTAGAACTATGGGAGTGATATAGAGAAAGCACTACTACTAAGTGGAACATGAAGGATGAGGCCATTCTCTTTCATCTTTTATCTCTAAATCATGTTAGCTAATCAATCAAATTTGTAAAACCTAGAATGGAAAAATAATTCTGGTTCCAAAGCAAGTTAGAGATCATGGACTTAACTGGAAAAATAGGCCATTTCTTTTTCTTTGTTTTTACTTTTTGTTTTATTTTTATGTTAATGGCCGAGGCGTCTTGAATTCTGGGCCCGGGCGATGTCTTTCCACTCTTCAGCTCAAGGCTAGTGCTCTACCACTTGAGCCTCAGCACGACTTCCAGTTTTTTTGATGGTTAATTGGAGATAAATGCCTCAGAATCTTTCCTACTTGTGCTGTATTTGAACTGCAATCCTAAGATCACAGCCTCCTGACTAGCTAGTATTATAGGCATGAGACAACGGCACATAGCTTAACCTTACATTTCTAACAGTATATACTCAGGATATGTAGTGTGTATATTCACCTATCTTTATATGAATTCTTCAGTTCAAAATCTGGGCTAGAGCTTTGACTTCACACTCACATAAATATTTCTGGTTTTAAAGTTGATACTGCTGGAAAAAATAAAACCTAAGTTGGTAAAGGAGTCTGGGAAGTTCAGTTTGCATCCAGCCTGGGCAGAACAGTGTTTGAGACACTATGTATAATTAACCAGTCCAAATTGCTTTGGAAGAATGTTTCAAGAGATGGAATATCAGTCATGATCAAGATTGCTGAATAAGAGCTTGAGGCTTTTGCATACATACATACATACAAACATACATATACACACAGAGGCACTTATATGTGCACACACAAATACACAAATGAAACAACTCTCAGAATATGTAGAAAAGTTAGAAAACAATAGAAAATATGTCCTCAATTAGACTAGATTAAATGACATTTTCTAATATTAAAAAGTCCTCAAGTGAACATTCTTCAAAAATGTTTGAGACTATTACATAGGTAGGGAACAGAGATAGTAAGAGAGATAAGTAATCATGATTAAATGGATCAGATCCATGGAGGAATAAATCAGAGACCCTTGCAGGTGCATCTGAAAATATTCATATCCTGTGTCAAATGTTAGAACATCTTTAAAAATTGTACATAAACAGTCTGAGCAATCAGCCTAGTGGATAAGATCATTGGAGAATTTCAGAATTGCTAGTCTCTTTCTGTATTAAATAAACCAACAAATTATGGCAGGGCAATGTGATAAAAACCTGGAATTCTAGCAATCAGACTAAGACAGGAGGTTAGAAAATGGAATTACATAGTGATACCTTCCCTGGACCAGGTAGTATAATTTTGTCTCAATGAAACATACCAAACAACAAGAAAGGCATACAAAGTTGGATGTTTGGGCTAATTTTGTCATTATGTTTTGAGAAGTCAATTTTCCTATTGAAATGCAAGTCACCAGTCTTGTGTTAGAACACTATTTTAAGGCAAGGATCAACCAAAGTCCTGTAGTTGCTGCAGGTACAATCTAATTCAACAGATACAATCTGTTCAACATCAAACATCTATAGATTAATTGGATAAGAAGAGCAAAGAAGAATTTGGCAAACCAGAAATTATTAGGTTTAGGGAAAAATGGGAAAAATAGGAGTAGAGGGATTTGGGGAGGTAAAGGAAGAGTGAATTTAACCAAGTCCTAATCTCAGAGAGGGAAATGGATTGGACAGAAAGATAGGAGAGAGATTTAAAAAAAAACAAGGAAAATGGAAAAACAAAAATTTAAATTTAAAAAGTAAAACTCATAAAAATTATGTAAGTTTAAAGATGATATTGAGAGAAGAAAAGAATAGGATGAGAGAAGGGGAGGGATAGAAAGGAGACATGAAAAACTAAAAAATAAAAATTCTTAAAAATAATACTCAGTTGTGTTTTTAATGCTCTCTTCATTACATAACATTCCTAGATGGAAAACGGCTCATGATTTCAACCAAAAATTTGAAAAAGTAAGCATCATTCTGTTGGATTCCAAAGAAATGGTGACAGATTACAGAAATTTAAGCCTGGAAAAATTGCAAAGTTCATCTAATGTAGGATTTTGTAGAGCTTGCTAAATTAGAATTTAGATTTAAAATAAATATTTTGGTTTTGTTTGTAATTTCATATTCTATAGGATACTACAAAATTCTTTTTAAGTAGAGGGTTTAATTGACAAATTCAAGAATGTTTCTGACATTATATTTTCCTAAAATATTCTTTCAAGGGAGGTGTAATTAGAACTTAGTTAATAGATAATTTCAAGAATTCATGTATAAAATAATCTGAATAATCTAGACAGAGTTGCCAACAAATGGATGATAGTAATTTATAAATTTAGTAAAAGCAATTTTTTGAGGCTTTGGTGTAACATGGTATGAAGAGAATAAATGTGTGACATCTTGGTTCTTCTATCTATTCCTAACACATTAAGCGATTTCTTAAATTATGTGCCTCTGCATACAATGGGTAAAATACTTGAGTTGGGGCTTGTTTTTATTTTATTTTATTTTATTTTGGTTTGTCCTAGAGCTTGAACTCTGTGTCAGGCCACTCTCTCTGAGCCTGTTTGTGCTCAAAGCTCGTGGTATACCACCTCAACCTCAGAGCCACTTGTTTCTGTCTTTTCCTGAGAAGTTTATTGGAGATAAGAATCTAAGGAACCTTCCTGCCTGAGTGGGCTTTGAACCATAATCTTCACATCTTAGCCTCCTGAATATCTTCGATAGTTAAAAAGTATAAATATAAATAATATATGCAAGTGTTTGATTTCAAGAATACCACTGGCGGGGCGGGGGGATGTTGTAGCAGAGTTTAGTGTAGTGTTATTTCCAAAATAGGAAGGGCATAATAGTAGCAGAAGTGTGGAATTTTTTCACAATAGTCATAAGCTATTCATGATGTGAATTAAGGGAATTTTAAGGTGCACCTTACAAGTTGGAATCTGTTGGGGTGGGATGACTTTATGGCATAAAACCTTGGGCTTGATGGTCATAGAAATAATAGCTTAATCTGATGAACAAATGTTTACTTTTGAGAAATTAATTTTTATAAATACTTCATAGTTTTATCCTGTAATAAAATGTGGCTATATTTCCTGTTGACTTATCAATATGTAACACCCCACAGGAAACTGCATCTATTGCAGAATTAAATAACATGCAAGCAGGTACTGTTTTGAACGTCTCTTGAAAGAAATGTTCAGAATTTGAAAATGAATAATTAGTAGTTACAGGAAATTTGAAGAACACATATATTCTGTCCTGTTAACAATTATTCTGTTTTGAAAGTTAGAACTTTCAATTGAATTAAACTGTTTTCTGTTTTACTATGAGACAATACTAAAATATATGTTTTTCAAAATAATGACAAGTATATTGTGAAAATATTGTATAGGTGGATAACATTCAAGTTGATTACCCTCTGATAAAGAAAGGGTAATTCAAGTTAGATGCCATATCATAGCTATAGTAAATATTTCTGTGATAAACATAATTGTGCTGGTAGCTTTAGTGTGGCCTTGTTTGTGGTCACCTGGTTAAATGCCCAGAAGTGAGATTACTGAGTAATAGGGGAGCATTAATGTGTACATCAAGGATAATCTTAGTAGAGGAGCAGAATATTTCAATAGCTATGTACATATGACCGTATAAGGTTATTTTAAGTGAAATAAACTCCAAGACATGTTGTTGTTCTTAATGTACTAGGTGATTCATTTTTATCATTTTGTGTTTTCCCCACCTATGTTGTATCCCCTGTAGTCACTGTATTTGATTTTGATACCCTGGGTATTGTAAATATGTTGATCTGAACTGGGGAAAGGAAATGAGAAAAACAAAATGGTGAGACAAAAGACGAAGATGGAATCTATGCAACAGTGATACTCACAAAACAATATGTTGGAAATGATTTTGGGAGTTGCATTAGGAGGGAAGAGGGAGAAAAAATGGGTGAAGAGGTAACAAGTTAGAAAAGAAATGAATTCATTACCTTACTTATGTAACTATAATCCCTCTGTACATTACCTTGAAAATAAAATTTAAATAAAAATAAAATAAAATATATGAGAGCAGCAATACAGTCGATGGGACTAGGGGAAATTCTATACTAGACAAAGAAGTGTAGAACAGCTGTGGAAAGCAGCAATTTGGCTTTAACATAGAAAGTCATATACTAGGATAAAGATTTTCATCCTCATGTCAGTCACTAAAAAGGAAAAACAAAATGCATAATCAGGAAACCAATAGAGATAAAATAGAAAACTAAACCAATAAGGTGAATAGATGACATGGACCAAGAATAACAAATGACACAATTAAGAAACAATAACGAGCTTGTAAGTTTAAAAAGTATTACCCATAATTCTATTAAATGTTGTTTACAATTTGTTAGAACTATAATTCAAATCACATTTTAATAGTATATCATTTAATAATAGTATATTTATTATTGATATCTTAATATAGAATGTTTAATAGATAATTTTAATTTCTGCATCCATACAAAAGAAAAAGTGAAACTAAATTTAATAATATATTTCATGAATTTTAAATTGAGAAGCATTAGAATTTAAGCAAATAATATATCATCATTGTTTCATTTGTGTGAATTAATGTATTAATTCAAAGTGTATCCTACACTCAGCACTCATCTTAACATCAAATAATAAATTATTGTACATGACTCTTGGTATTACGTGGAAAGGTTTACCACTGTGGTAAAATTCACACCACACAATACAGGAGGGTATGACTCCTCTAATCTCACTTAAGTTGTGGAAAGTTGATTTCTACATGCATGTTAAATTCTTGTCTAGGTGACATCTAAAAATTATATACAATTATATATATGAGGAGTATTTCAGATGATACTTAGAAGTCATATTCTTTAATTAAATTTTTATTACCTTGTGCCAAATAAATATTTATAAAGAGACTGAATTTCTGAGTAAATGTTGGTGTATATGTGTGCCAGGTTATTCATATTGAGGCTTATTTTATATTTCTGACATTGTTTCTACAATTTGATTTAATTTTCCTTCAGGGGTTAAGTGTATTATATTGGATATATGAAAGTAAACTGAATGTTTATTCCATTAATCCTTTGCCACTTGTCTAATCCCAATATAATTTATCCCTGTATTTGAAGTAATGAAAATAACAACAGATATAAGCAAGATAAATCAGTCTGTAGTAGACAAATATTTTCACCTTTATTTTGATAGTTGGTCCTCTTTTACACTACAAAATATTCTTGGGAATGTGCTCCAGGCTGGCCACAACTGCAGAATATTATGGTTTGATGTATCATAAGAGAAGGAAGGAAGGGGAACCTTCCTTCCAAAAGTCTGCTCTGAAGAATGTGATCTGCTTTATGGTGGTGACTTGGAAATGAAATTTTTTCACAGTCAACCTTGAAAAGCCATCTTGATAGAATATTTCTGTAAGTGGTTACAGAAGATTATTGATGGCTTTGCAAGGATGCCAGATTGCCTCATTTTGAGAAAATTAAAAAAGGAATTTAGTCAGCTGTTCTTTGTATCTATAGGAGAAAAACCCATTGAATCTAGGTCATGGAATCACTGGGACCCAGAGAAGCTACTACCTTGAATAGTATTCCTAGACCTCTAATACAAAAAAAAACCCACACACAACAAACAAACAAACAAAAACTCCAGTAAGCACTGGCTGCTATCACAGCCTACACGAGGTCAGGCAAAAAACAGAAGCTGAGAGTCTTTTGTTGATAAATAATATATATTTTATGAGGCAGACTGAAATGAGAATCCAGAGAGAGGGTCAAAAAGACTGATCAGAGAGACTAAAATTGATCACACAAAGATTAGAAAGTATAATTCCTTGTAGAACAAATAAATCAAAGAAAGCCTGTGCATGTAAGAACAAGACAGCTGACCAAATTCCAGAAATGTACATTTCCTTAGAGGTCAGCTTAATAAATTATCAATGGGCATCTTTGAATTCTTAAATATTTGACCACATGTGGGAGGAAGCTGAAGAGAAAAAAATGTCATCACTCTGTTAGGAGGTCCAATATCACATTAGGAAGTAATCAAGCAAGGATTTGTAATAAAAAGAAAAAACAATTATTCCAAAAGAGGGTCTCATTTGTTTTGATGTTACAGTCCTTGATTTAGTTGCTAGCAATTACCCTACAATTGATCCAATCCCACAACTGAGTTGATATTGACTGTAGTATTCCTACATGAACAAAAAGAGTAAATTTAAAATATCTGATGAAATGAATTGAAGGTGAAGTGTTCTAATAGTGATATCTGAGGTCTAGACACAAGTGAAGAGGTGCATTTTCTTTCTAAAATTCCCCATTATTAGCCTAGTGCCAGTGGCTCACAGCTATAATCCCAGCTACTCAGGAATCTGAGATCTGAAGACTGCGGTTCAAAGACAGCCTGGGCAGGAAAGTCCCTGATACTCTTATCTCCATTTAACCACCAGAAAACCAGAAGAGGAACTGTGGCTCAAGAGATAGAGTTTTTTCTTGGACTCCCTTGCCTTCTCAGAAATTTTTTATTTCTGTTTGTAGTCTCCATGAATTATTTTACTAATGTTTGGTTGGTCTCATCTTGTTCACAAATTTCCTTGTAGAGGTTTTCTATCTTTCCATTAATCACATTTTTCAGCAGTATTTGTCATGTATTTTGATAACTAACTTCAAGGTCCTTGTCTGTTCCAATGCCTGGTTATTTACTATGTGAATTATACTACCTTGACATCATTTTTATTTTATTTTTCTGATTTGTTCTGTCCATTTGGAGGTTTTATTTGGGGGGAATCTATGATCTTCATACATGTCTCTCTGTGTTCTCGGTTGATTTGCCAGGTGTTGGTTTTCTGTTGTGATTGGCTTTTCTGGAATTAGGTTTTTGTCTAGACCATTAAGTGTAGACACTTAATGAGTTGAGGTGAGATGTTGTGATGTTAATACTTGTGTTTCCAGCCACAATTCACACTGTCCAGTGGTATGATGAATTGTCTCTGTACATGGATGTGGCTTTCTTTGATGTACATTTCTTTTCCTGCTTTTTTCCATGTTGCCCTATTTCCACACTGCAGATGTGCTTTTGAATATGTTGGCCAACAGAGTCACAGCAGTCTCCTACCTGTCTAGCTAACTTTTCATAGATTTCTGTTTTCTTCTGAAGACAGTATAAACTCTTCTTTCAAATTGGATCTATATATAATTATTGATGACTTGGTGTGACCCTCTAGACCTAGAGTACCTGCTAGGACTCTAAATCTGTTTTATTAGAGAGAGCTAGGGTAATCTTCTGTTGTTCTTCTGTCATTGTTTTTCTGCTTCCTCAGATTTATTTACTTATTTATCTTATTTTTTGGAGGGGGGTTCAGACGTAGGGCCTGAACTCTGGGCCAAAGTGCTGCCCTCAACTCTTCAGCTCAAGGCTAGCACTCTACCACTTGAGCCACAGTGCCACTTCCTTTTTTTTTCGTTTTGCTTATGTGGTGCTGAGGAATTGAACCGAGGGCCTCAGGCATGCAAGGCAAGCACACTACCACTGAGCTACCTTCACAGCCCAGATTCATTTATTTTTATTGTGGTCTTTTTCACATAATTTAGGATTTGTGATTGCTGTACAAGCACACTACCACTGAGCCACCTTCACAGCCCAGATTCATTTATTTTTATTGTGGTCTTTTTCACATAATTTAGGATTTGTGATTGCTGTATCATGTTATTTTTGTTTTTCTGTTTGTGTTACTTTGAAGTAGTGATATCAGGCTTGTATGAAGAGACAGTAAAGTATAAAGGTATGCTACTATATTGAAGGAATGAGAGCAAAAGTTTTAACTTTTTGATACACAATTAAATTAATATTAACAAAGGCTAATTAAAATTATTACTTATTTACATTTCAGAGGATGAGTATAGTACTCTTGGATATCTTGGAGGAAAAGACCTTAAACTCATTATAACTGATGCTTTACATTGAAATTGCTGTCTAAACTTTCTTCTTCAGAAAAGCAAAAGCTCCATTTCTTTCATATTAGCATTATAAAATCATACTAGCTGCATGTTGAATTGTTTTCCTCTGATACTTTCAATTCCATTCTTCATCCATGAGGTATCTAGGGCTTTGAATGACCAATTCTTTAAAAATAACTATATTCCTTATATTGTGATGTAAATCTCAGTAATATTAATATGAATTTATCTAAGTCTCATCTTGAGCTACATTCATATGAAATTTATTCAGTCTCAAGTGAGGAACCTATTTTACTCTTTTCTCTGTTTTAATCAATAAATCAAATCTCTTTAGAAATATGTTCTCATCTTTTATATTGCTATGGTAAACACCATGTGTTTCTAGTACTTTTACTGAAGTATATATAAAGTTTGGAATAGGAAGACACCATCCCATTATCAGTTTAAAGCAAACCCTTGAGGACTACTTTATATGTAAAAATTAAAAGGTCCAATGTACATGTTCATACATGTACAATCTAGTGGTTAAGTAAATTAGACACAAGAACTACCACATCAATTCTCAATTTACTTAAAGGCACCAAAATATTGTGTTCATGAATATCACTCATTTTTAGAAAATGATTAGTCAATACAAAGTTTATATTATTTTTGAAATTTACAAAATGTAAATTACACCCAGATTTGCTGCCAATATCCTGTTTCCAGGAAAACATTTATTGAGCAAATAGAGAAACAAAAAATAAGGGTTCGTCACATAGAATGAAAGATGTAGTAGTAGACTGTCTGCTTAAGATTATAAGTACATGCAAATCTTGTGATAGATTCAAAGATACTATGAACCTTTATAAGAGTATTTGTGATCAGAAGTGATAGGTAAGCAAAATAACTGAAAAAATGTATATATAAATTGAGCTTTCAATAAAGGATGACAAGTTTTCCAAACATGAGTCTACAGAAGTTGATTCTGTATCTCTAACACACATACAGTATTCTACATTTTCCCACATACTCCTGTTTTCTTACCTCAGTTCCTTGTCAATATTCCTTTACTTTCATCATGTCAATTTCTACTAAAATAACAAGGTGGGTGTTTTATTGGTCTCGAGATCCAATACACTTTAGTATTTGGGAGTAAGAGTATGAATTCATGGAGTTTGACTTGAATGTACTTGATTTCAGGGAAAGATACAGGTCCAGGCAAGATCCTTAAGTAAAGAAAAACCTATCAAGTAAACACCAATCAACTATAATTACAAAAGAATGGAACTGATGTCTCATTTGTCTGGGTGGCAGCTTTATGTGTGTGTGTGTGTGTGTGTGTGTGTGTGTGTGTGTGTGTGTGTGTGTGTGTGTGTGTGTGGAGAGAGAGAGTGAAAGAGAGCGGGAGAGGAAGACAGAAAGAGAGAGGGAGAGAGAGAGAGAGGAGAGAGAGAGAGAGAGAGAGAGAGAGAGAGAGAGAGAGAGAGAGAGAGAGAGAGAGAGAGAGAGAGAGAGATAATTTTATTGTGGCTTCCATATTTACAGTCCATAGAGCATTACTTGTTAGGGAGAAGGTGTTCATATCAGAGCTCTGATAGCACTAACACTTTTCACTGTGATAAACACTTGTTTAATCTCTAATTAAAAAGGGAAAATAAACTAACATCTTACGCGATTGTTTTGACAATTAATTGGTATATTAAAGGCCAAAGGGAGGAATTGGAGATCAATATAATCTTTCCTATCTTTGGAATATTACACAGCAACAACTGTGATTTTAGGAGTCTCCTGCCATGTACTGACAGCTGAATTACTAAGATACTTAACAATATGAAACATATGATAGAGAAATAGATCAGCCAGCAAGCACAAAGAACTGGTGATAAGATTGAACTTTTGAGCCGGGTTGCCACATCTTTTAGGAATGTAATTCCTTCATATGAACTTCAAATTTTGTGGCTTTCCCTGTGTGATTGAATGGTAAGAATGTATTGTAGAAACAAGAATTCCTGTTCAGCCAAGTAGAAATTGCATATGATTCCATCCTCACGTTGCAATTTTCCATTCCATGTACTTCAGCAGCTCATCCTTCGCTGTGGGAGACAGGAAAAAAGATAATTTTGTTTGAATATTAAATTACGCAAATGAGTGTGTACAGGCATCATTTGTATAATTACAGAAATTTGTAATAAATGTAAGGAGGGATTATGTCACAAATAAAAATATAATTAAAATCACATAACAAAACTAGAAGTTACAGCATTTTGTTTAAGAAAACATACATTAGGTTAGTTGCAGAATTTATTTTTGGAGATAACCTTATATTGAAGTAAAATGAACTTTATCTAAGGATTGAAACATCTTATTAAAAAAATATTACTTAGACATATTTTGCTGCATAATTTTAGGGATACAGAGGGCCCCATTGCAACAATGAGATGTACAAGACATTATATCGAAAAGTGAACTTTACAACTTTGGCTGGGGGGGTGGAGATGGGAAGGGATGGGAAGGTGAAACAAAGGAGGAGGCAAGCGGCACTGTGGCTCCAGTGGTAGAGCGCTAACCTTGAGCTGAATAGCAGAGGGACAGTGCCCAGGCCCCGAGTTCAAGTTCCAAGACCACCACCACCAAACACTATGTAAGTAAAGGAAAGAAAAAATGTGATCTTATTCACCAGTTCTTAGCTAGTATAATCCCTGCTCTCTCAAGATGGACTTTTTTTCCAATTAAGTCCATGCTCTTTTATCTGACTTGCATTGAAAACAGAATTATTCTTCCATTCTACTTTCTACAAAGATGTGTCATTAGCAAGCGTGATATAGACAGGGAGTGCCCTCATACTTCCTGTTCCACGTAGGAGTAATGCTTTCTCTATATCACTCTCATAAATCTACATACTGGATTTGGCTTTATTGTTTCAATGTGGTCTTATTCGTAGAGTCTTCTACAGTGTATTGAACCCTTATATTAAACACAGAATTTCTTTTTCTTATTATTGCTATAGTTAACATGAGTTAACAAATTCGTGTACACTTGGGAAATAATGTTCAGCACATACACTCACAAAAAATGATCTGAGAAACTTCTTCCCCTTTAAAATTTGCCTTAATTTACAGAGAATTTACAAAGTTTGAACTCAATATACTCATGGATAATGTATTTAGAAGCAATATAAATTTCATATTTTCTCTTTATTAAGTTGTCTCTGAAACTCGTGTTACTTCAGGTCCAAAGGTGTCCTTGTATTATTTCTGTGAAGCCAGAAATCATTCACTATACCTCAAGCAGCACCATAGGTTATTCCTGGAAGCAACTGTTACTGGATGTGGAAACTGATCCCAGGAGAGGAATGGAACATAGAGGATTGACAAAGTACAGGTTAACTTGTGCTATCCTTTTCAATGTAAAAGAAGAGAATCCAAAGGTTTGAAAAAAACTCTGTCTTTGGCTATTTCTAGTGTGTTTTTACTCATATATAATTTTTCTGTAAATTTCTACTTGAGAGAATTACAAAAATAAATAATGTGCCATTTGATGGCCAGCATAGAACAAAAGGAAATAACGTTGTTTTAAATATGTTCTACTGCAGGGGCTGGGAGGGTGGCTCAGTGGTAGAGAATTTACCTTGCATTCCTGAGGCCCTAGGTTTGATTCCTCAGCACCACATAAGCAAAAATAAGCCAGAAGTGGTGCTGTGGCTCAAGTGGTAGAGCACTAGCCTTGAGTTGAAGACCTGAGGTAAAGCGCTGAGGCCCAGAATTCAGGCCCACGACTGGACCCCTCAAAAAAATTCTACCACAAAGAAACAAAGACTTGGAGGTTTTAAAGTGTTTTATGTATGGATATTTCACTCCTGACATGATTCTCTTATTGCAGGAGTCAGTTATCAATTCCTTTAGTTTGGTCCTGAGTTCTCCAGAGCAATAAGGATTCCAAAAGAGCATCCAGTGTGTATGTTCAGCAAAAGGAGCCACTTCTCAGACCAGTACTCCTTTAAGGAGGGTCCCAATGAAATATGGGTTTTTTTTGTTTGCTTTTTTGTTTAGTTTATGTTGGTTCTGGGGTTTGAACCCTGGACCCTGTCCCTGAACAGTTTTTGTTCCTGCCCACCAGCCCCAAAGCTAGTACTCTACTGCTTGAACCAAAACTCCACTTCTTGATTTTTTGCTGTGTAATTACATATAGGAGTTAGACAGACTCTCCTGCCTTGGCTGGCTTTGAACTAGGATAGTAAGAAAGCCAAGTGACATCAACTTTACAGTCTTCTCTTTTCAAAGGAGAAATATTAGATGAAGTTTATTGTAAAACTAATATTTGATCATTTTTTCTTTCTTTTTTGTGAGCATACTGTACAGAGGATTTACAATTACATGGGCAAGATAACGAGTACATTTCTTATCAATCATTATTGCCTCCTCTTTGTTTCCCCTTCCCATCCCTTTCCATATACCCCCCTCCCCCATCTGATCCTCCCCCCACCAAAGTTGTAAAGTTCGTTTTTCGACATAACGACTTGTACATCTCATTGTTACAATGGATCCACCTGTATCCCTAGTTAAACAATTTGTTTTTAGAGAATATGTCCAGCAAAGAATCCATAACTTAACTCAGCAAAAGTAGGTGCACTGAATCATTTTGGAATTTTTTTTGATTGGGAAGATTATTGATCTTTTGGTCCTTTTGGGGAAACTTAAAATCATATTTCACCTCTTGTGTTCTTGTGGGGCTTGAACTCTGATCCTGGGTGGTTAGCTACAGCACCACCTCCTGGTTTCTGGTGGCTAATTGAAGGTTAGGGTCTCATGGACTGTCCTAGCAAGGCTGGGTTTGAACCACAATCCTCTGGTCACAATGTCCTTAGTAGCTAGGATTACAGGTGTAGACCACCAGCATCTGGCTCATATTTGTATTTATGTGCACTGAATGACACTGTGTAGACAAAGAATGGAAATTTTAACCAAATGATGACATTGCAGCATTTCAGAAAAATTGAGGTAGCAATAAATATGTCCTCCTTGTCCATTTTGTTACATTAATGACTGATAAACTTTGGGACCCTTACATTAGCATCCTCTGCCATCTGTATAGATGTATTTAGTATCAGGAAATATTCATAGAGAAATATAGAAAGAATGAGATTTTTAGAAAGCAAAGGAAATAAGGTATGAAAGAATAGTATAGAAGGATATACATTTATCACACAGAGACTAAGAGGTAGTTTAAGAGATTTAGAATGCTAAAAGCAATGAGGAAAAGCCTAGTTGACAACAAGTTCTACAATAATCAAAAGTGGTTCTCTATAACAGTTTCTGGTATACCTTACTTACTATCACTTATTCCTTCTATCTGGAGTTATTCCTAATTTTCTTTCACAACTATTAATTTTCCTCTGCCTTTTTGGTGACGTAACTCACCAAAAAGATTTCAAAATCACACTTAACCTACCCTTCTCTTTGTGATTAGCAGTGACGACACAAATCCTGGAATCATTGAATTTCCAGGATTAAAGTTTAACTGACATCTAAGCACATTCCTGGCATTAATTGCTGTGACTTAATGAATAAAACTTTTTTCAACACAGTATCTTAACATAAGTAAAGTATATAAATTAGGGACTGTTGTCAGGTGTCAGTATGGAAGAAGCAATTATATATTCCAAGTATGGTTTCTTTATTTTGCATTTACTAACTAAATGTTTGTTTTGTTGTTTTGTTTTTGTACTTTTTGCCAGTCGAATGGCTTAAACTCAGGGCTAGGGAATTTTCCTGAGGTCTTCTTTTTCTAGCTCAAGGCTAGCACTCTACCACTTGAGGCACAGCATCACTTCCAGTGGGTTTTTTTTAATGTGTTACTAAGGAATGAACCCAGGGTTTCATGGTTGTTAGGCAACCACCGTACCATGAAGCCAAATTCCCAGAGCCCTAAATAGCTTTCCTAAGATGACATTACATTTTCATTCCGTAACTCTATATCATAATTTTGGCCAGGTGCTAGAAAATGATGTAGAAAGCAATACAATACAATAAATAAGTCTAGTAAGGCTGGAAGCACAATGAATAACTGTCACGGTCTAGCCAGGGAACAGAAGGTCTTATCTCACGAATCTGTTTCAACAAGCTAGCGAGACAGCTACTGACCCACAGCCCACCTCCAGAATGAGAGGGCCACCTTGGGTTCCATCCACATGGGGATGCTGGGCCCCCTCTTCCAGCACCCATTCAACCAGGCCTTGGGAAAGAGAGAGAAAAAAGTGAGAATTACAATTAAGTCGGGTGCCAGTAACTCAGAATTCTAATCCTAACTACACAGGAGGCTGAGATATGAGGATCATGGTTCATAACCAACCAAGGCAGGAATGTATGTGAGACTTTTATCTCCAAAGAACCACCAGAAAATCAGAAGTAGTGCTGTGAGCTCAAGTGGTAGAGCACTAGCCTCTTGCCGAGGCTATCGGGAACAGCGCCCAGGCCTAGAGTTCCAGCCCCACGACTGACAAGAAGTGAACTTCCTAACACAAGACGTGGACTGAATTGCACCCATTGTCCTAGGGAGAATGGTATCGAAGTCAGGCAGAGCTTCCTGTGAAGTTGAAGTCATAAGTAGGTCACCTGGCTTCTCTGTGCCTAGGTTTCGCCAGCTGCAAAACTCAACACAGTGAAGGATCCTCTTCCTCATGGGGATAGGGTAATGATGAAAGAGAGCCATGTTTTGTTTGATGATCCCACATCTGTTGCACGATTAATAAAAGGGCCCACTTGAGCCCTTTCCGGGTATCTTCCTGTCATTTGCTCACAGAATTGCCGAGAACCTTCTCTGAAGGCCACATCCTCTGTGCCTAGCAATACTCCAGAGATCCCTCTGTATAAATCCCTTTTTTCCTCACAACTGTCCTGTGAGTAGAATGAGGTTCGATGGTTGCGACCCTACCCAGAGCTTCACCTGTGGTCAAGATTCGTCTGCTGTGATTTTTCTGCCTGCTCAAACTGTCTTAAGAAACCATTCAAGCCACAGGAAAATGAAAAACCACAAGCAGACCAGAGACTCCAACAAGAGACAGGTTAAGGACAGAAGGGAGATACAGGATATTCCAATCCCCCCCCCCCAAAAAAAAATCGAAGAACTCCTATTATACTTTTTATTTTAGGGGTATATGTGTGTGTACTTTTTTTTTCTTTTATAAATTTTTTTGTTTAGCTCTACTGACCAATTGATCCTTTTTTCTTTCCTTATCATTCTTTTCACTTTTTCTTCTTTTTCATTCTTCTTTGCCTGACATAATTGATGTTCTGCTCATCCTCAGATATGCCAATAGTTGATTATAGACCTTAGCCCCATTGTGTACACGCTTAATCCAGAAATTTATTACTCAATTTAAAACCTATTAGAAATAAATTACTTAATAGCAGTACTACCTCTTTATACCTATATATTTTAAGCATTTTTATTTTTAAGTTTTTCACATCTCCTTTTTATCCCCTCTTCTCTTATTCTAGCCACGTTCTTCTCTGAACATTACGTTTCCAATTTCACATAATTTTTAAGTGTTGCACTTCTCAATTTTTAATTTTTGTTTTTCTATTTTTTCTTGTCTTTTTTCTTTCTCTTTCATCTTATTTACTGTCTCTCTACTATCATTCTATCCAACCTGTTTCCCGGTTTGAGATTGGGATTGAGTTAACTCTCCCAGAGCCTTTCCATATTCCTATATGCCTATTTTTACCCATATCTCTCCCTAAATTTAATAATTTCTGTTTGCCAAATTCTTCTTTGCGGTTCATAGCCCATTAGTACATAGTTGTTTGATGTTGAATAGGTATATCTGTTGAACTAGATTTTTGCAGATTTTTGACATTGCAACTACAGACTTTGGTTGATGCTTGCCTTAAAATAGTTTGCTAGCACAAAACTCGCATTACTTTCATCTCAAATGGGAAGAGCAACCAGGAAAAACACAACAAAAATGGCATGTCCAGGTATCTCAACTCCCACTCATGATAATCTGGTGACAGAAAAGATAATGAATAATCCAGAGGAGAGTTCCCAAAAAGCTCTAAAACAGTACTGGTAAACATGGTAAATGAAAATATTGAAAACCTGCAAAGGACTCTGAGTGAGCGTGATAGGGAAAGAGAGGAGGCAAAACAAAGGTTAATACAAGAATATCATGAGCGTGAGGATGCTACTCAACGATTGATACAGGAATTCCATGAGCAGCTTGAGAACACTCAAAGAGAAATGAAGGAATGTCGTGAGAAGACTGAGATAAATCAATGAGAACTACAGGAACTGCATGAATGTGAAGACGCTAAGCAAAGAGTAATACAGGAATTGAGAGAGCTGGATTAGAATGCAGAAAGATCACTAAAGGCATTCATGGAATCCATAAACGCAGAACTAAAAGAAGTCAGGGAGACCACAAAGGGAATGCTGAATAGAACTCAACAGAAGGAATGAGAATAACCAATCAACTAAGTGATTTGAGAATAAACACTGAAAACCAAATTAAGGAATTAAAGAAGTTCATACAAGATATAAAACAATGCTCCAACAAAGAATTTGAAGCCATCAAAGCCGACCAACTATAAGAAAAAGAAATAAAAAAACAAAGTATGAAGTTTTGATAATAGGTTACACCATGCAGAAGATCAAATTTCCGGGATTGAAGACAGCCTAGATATTATAGAGAAAGAAAATACAACCATCGAAGACAAATCCAAGTAATATGATAGATCTATTCAACACTTGGAAGACACCATCAGAGGGCCTAATCTGAGGATAATGGCTGTAGAGGAGAACCTACAGACAGAAGTTAATAGTCTATGAAATTTGTTTAACAGGATCCTAGCAGAGAATTTCCAAAACATGAAAAAAGATAGGCCTATTCAGATACAAGAAACTATTTGAACTCCAAATAGACCGGACTTTAATAGGACATCCCACTGTCACATTATAATCCACACAGGATCAATTGAGATCCAGGGAAATATCCTTAAAGCTGTCAAGGAGAAAAGATCAATCACCTATAAAGGGAAACGAATTAGAATCAACTCAGATTTCTCAGCAGAGACAATCATAGCAAAAAGAGCCCAGAATGATGTATGCCATGCCCTAAAGACCAACAACTATCAACCAAGAATTCTGTACCCAGATAAACTCTCCATAACTGAAGGTCAAATAAAACTTTCCATAGCAAAGAAAAATTGAAACAATATATCTCCACCAAACCAGCCCTACAAAACCTTCTTATAGACGTCTTACACATAGAAAACCAACAAGACCATAATAAAGGCCAAGAAATTGCATCCAAACTGAGAATCCAATAACCTCAGGAAGAACCCAGTTGCCTCAGCCCCCAATAAGGTGGATAAAATGGCAGGTACTCCCAAATACCTCTCAGTCCTATCTCTCAAACTTAACGGACTCCAATTAAGGGACATAGACTCTCTAGCTGGATTAAAAAACAAGATCTTTCTGTTACCTTCAGGAGTTACATCTTGCCCATAAAAACAGACACATTTTCAATGTGAAAGGCTAGAACAAAATCCACAAAACAAACTGCCCCCGTAAACAGGCGGGAGTTGCAATCCTAATATCAGATAAAATAGACTTCAAATTAAAATTCGTGAGAAGAGGTAAAAGTCACTCCATGCTAATTAAGTGATCTCTCCTTCAGGAGGATATTACAATTCTAAATATCTATTTGTCAAATAACGGAGCACCCAAGTTTATTCAAGAAACACTACTTTCCCTCAAATCCCACAGAGATCCAAAGACATTAATTGTTGGGGCATTTAACGCACCATTTTCCGCACTAGATAGATCAACTAGACAAAAACTCAACAGAGAAAGCAGAGCTATAAACAACTGCATAGATCAACTAGATTTCACAGACATCTACCGAATATTTCAGCCATTAGCATCAGAATACATGTTCTTGTCAGCAGCACATAGAATGTTTTCTGAAATAGACCACATTATAGGCCACATAGCAAAGTTGTCCAAATTCAGAAACATTGAAGTTATACCTTGCATTCTCTCAGACCACAAGGGAATAAAGTTAGATCTCAACACCAAAAGCCACCAAAGAAAGTCCTGTAACTCATGGAGGAAATTCAAATGTTCATGATATTCAACAAAAATGATCACAGAAATTACCCGTTCCTCTGGGACACAGCAAAGCCAGTACTCAGGGGCAAGTTTATAGCTCTGAGTTCCTACATCAACAAATTGGAGAGATCTGAAACCAACCATTTGATAAGACATCTGAGCCTCTTTGAAACAGAGCAGCAAGATAATCCCCAATCCAGTAGACTGTAAGAAATAATTAAAATTAAATCAGAATTAAATGAATTAGAACCCAAAAAATATAGAAAGAATCAAGAAAACAAAGAGTTGTTACTTCGAAAAGATCAACAAAATTGACAGACCCTTAGCAAATCTTATCAGGAAAAGATGAGAACACACCCAAATAAACGCATTGATGAGAATGGAAACATCACCACAGAAACAACCAAGATTCAGAACATTATAAGGGAATACTTCTCAAAACTTTATGCTAATAAGTTCGAGAACTTGGCAGAAATGGACCTTTTCCTAGCAAATATTGACATCCCGAAACTAAACCAGGATGAGTTAAAACATCTTAACAGGCCCATATCAAGCATTGACATAGAAACAGCAATAACACAACTCCCATCTAAGAAAAGCCCAGGACCAGATGGCTTTACACCAGAATTCTATAAGACCTTCGAAGCACAGCTCACACCAATACTACTTCAACTATTCAATGAAATTAAAAGAGAAAGTTCACTACTGAATTCATTCTATGAAGCCATAATAACCCTCATCCCCAAACCAGACAGGGACTCAACACAGAAAGAGAACTATAGACCCATTTCTTTGATGAACATTGATGCAAACTTCTCAACAAAATTTTGGCCAATCGAATTCAACAACTCATTCAAACAATTCATCACCTAACAGGATTCATTTCAGGGATGCAAAGCTGGTTCAATATACGCAAATCAATTAATATAATTCATCACATCAACAGGAGCATGGATAAGAACCACATGGTTATCTCAATAGATGCCGAAAAGGCATGTGACAAGATCTAATGCCACTTTATGATGAAGGTTCTGGAAAAATTAGGAATCCATGGAACTTTCCTCAATACGATAAAGGCTGTATATAATAAACCTACAGCCACACTATACTTAATGGTGAAAAACCAAAGCCATTTCCTCTTAACTCAGTATCGAGACATGAATGCCCAAGCTCTTTGCATCTCTTCAATCTAGCATTAGAATGTCTAGTACAGGAATAAGACAAGCTGGAAAACTAAAGGGGATCCAAATAGGGAAAGAAGAATTAAAACTCTCCCTCTTTGCAGATGTCATGATCGTGTAGTTAGTGAATCTTTTAAACTCCACTCCCAAATTACTCAAGCTGATTCAAAACTTTGGCAAAGTAGCAGGGTATACAATTAACCCTCAAAAATCAATGGCTTTTCTGTATAACAACAATGAGAAAAGTGTGGCTGAAATTAGGAAAGCCACTCCATTCGTAATAGCCCTAAAAAAAAAATACCTCGGAATTAACTTAACCAAAGAACTGAAGGACCAATATGATGAAACTTTAAAAACTTGAAAAATGGCCGGGTGCTGGTGGCTCACGCCTGTAATCCTAGCTACTCAGGAGGCTGAGATCTGAGGATCGCGGTTCAAAGCCAGCCCGGGCAGGAGAGACCATGAGACTCCTATCTCCAATAAACCACCCGAAAACCGGAAGTGGCGCTATAGCTCAAGTGGTAGAGCGCTTGCCTTGAGCTGAAGAGCTGAGGGACAGCGCCCAGGCCCAGAGTTCAAGCCCCATGACCGACAAAAAAAAAAAAAAAAAAAAAAAAAAAAAAAAAAAAAAAAACTTGAAAAATGAAATCGCAACAGATCTTAGAAAATGGCAAAAACTGCCATGTTCCTGGAATGGAAAAAATCAGCATCGTGAAAATGGGAATATTTCCCAAGGCTATCTACAAATTCAATGCGATACCTATCAATATTCCAACCTCATTCTTCAAGGAAATAGAAGAAGCAATCCAATAATTCATAGGGAATAATAAAATACTGCCGCGGACCGGGTTCTGTCGGGACGACGAAGGATACCTAGGGGAGGAACCTGGAATAGGACGGGGAGATGGCAAACAGACAACTCACACACATTAGGAGTGGATGCTGAGTGCTGAGTGCGATTTAATGCAGAGGATAACAAACTTTTATAGCAAAAAGTCTCCATAAGAAAGGGCAAAAGGTTACATAATCTTGCTGCAGGGCTTCATTCTTGGGCGGTCACCAGCTGGTCGCCTGAAAGGGCAAAAGGTTACACAACCTTGCTGCAGGGCTTCGTCCTTGGGTGGTCACCAACTGGTCGCCTGATAGGCACTTGTTTCCAGCTTTACCTCTATTTTTAAGAAATACAATTGGTTTCGATGATTGTCACCAATTAACCACTACTTTTTTCTATAGAGGCCTTAACTGTCCCATTAAGATCTTTCCTGTTCCTTCTTTAATAGTAAGCACCAAGGAGACTTAGATTTAGCAAGTCTTAGTAAATGAGGAAGTTCTTTCTCCTAAGTAGTTATCTCAGCAATTGCCATACATTCTTTCTGTTCTAGCCGCGCCTACAACTTTTTGTAAATCTCTTACAATTCCTTCTGCTGGAGTGACTTTGTGAAACCCCCAATACTTTTATATTTACTTATAACTTGTCTACTAGCCTCCATAAGAGGGGTTTCAGGGTAGCACTTAACTCTGGTGAGTTAGTCATATTTTTAAGACACTCATCAGATATTGGAGTCGTCAACACTCTTAAAGAGCTTTGAATATGGGAACATTGACAATGAGTAAGTACAATGAGCTGTAGAAACAGTAAAAGATTAATAGGCACTCTTATGAGGAAAAGATAGGCAGAAACACATCTTTTCCAGGGGTTTTTGCCAGCCTTTTCCCAGGAGTAGGCCTCTTAGAAGCCCTATTCTCCGAGGTAGACTTCGGTGAAGTCCCAAAACTTGGAGATAGGTTTCTGTAAAGCCCCATTCTCTGAGGTAGACTTCGGTGAAGTCCCAAAACTCAGAGATAGGTCTCGAGGCCCCTATCATGGTCTGATAGATGGTTTCCCATGCTAAGCAGACTCTACTGGGGTCGGCGTGGCATTTGCCCCTTTTTTTTTTTTTTTTTTTTTTTTTTTTTTTTTTTTTTTTTTGCACATTGAGGCCAATGTCAAGAATGATTTTACATTTAAACTTTATATCCAAAAATCCATTCCCTATATTTTTTTAACCTCTTATTAATCACCTTTAATATTTTATACTTTGGTTATTATTTGCGTTTTGAAAAGATCCCTTGAAATCTTGAGGCCAAGTGTTACTCATTGCCTCTTGGCTGCTTGTTTTAAAACAGACACACATTAAGATTTTTAAACTCAAATGACAATTTTCCTTAATGCAAGAATTACAGTCATCTTTACTATACCACAAAGCTAGATTTAACATCTTTATAACTTTTAAAAACATCCTAATTGTAAAACATAATTGAAAGTAAGCCACATTATACAAATAACTTTTTACCCTCTTTTTAAGGCCTTCCTAATTTTAATGTTAACACATCCAAGGGAAAGTTTTAGCAATACTAATCATATCATCACATCATTCATTTTAACCATCATGTTTTCAGTGCCTATCTGCAGGGAAAAGAGACAGAACAACGATGGGCCACTTGGCCCCTCCTATGGAATAGGCACACACTCAATCTGACTCTTTAGGGTTAGATGAACTGCGTTTGTGCCAGCTTGCCTCACCATGGATGGACTCCTCCCAGGGCCTGTCCCACTGCATGACCAGCTGAACTGCACTTCTGCTTGTTCACCCTTCACCTCTAAAGATAGGTCTTCTGTTGGTTTCTAAGTTTTTCCCTGTCTCTTCTCTTGGTTCTCAAATGAAATACAGTTTTAGATAGACAGAACAGGTAACATCTTTGACAGTGTTAAACTAACCTTTACATTTAAATTTCTAATATTTATCCCCAAATTTTAGCCAAGGGAATTAGACCCCAAACAGCCAATGCATTTTTGTTAAGCCAGATAACTTGATTACAGTATAAACAGTCTTATGCATTTTAAAATATTAGTTTTTAAAATACCAGATTTTCTAATTTGCAAGTTAAAGAACCTTTTAAAAAGCCATTTAAAACAATGTGAAGATTTTTTAAAATTTTTGGTAATGTCCAAACCTCATAACCTTTTGAATTTTTAAATTAAAACTCACCCAATTGTTACAGCATGCTGACAATTTTTTATCTTTGAACACGTTCACAAACACACACAAAACACACAGATCTTAAAGCGCGCAAAAATCAAAATCAGTTGTACGTACACTTTCTAAAGGTTTTAAACAAAAATTTAAGACAGTATTTCTTTTAAACTAGGTACCTTTGTTGGGCTTAATTTTCCCAGAGCTTGCTTATCTAGCAAGGCAATTCACTAATTAGTCTTTTGAATCTCTGTGCTGTTCTCATTCAGCAAACTGAATCCAGAGTCTGCTGAGTGAGCCTGTCACACTCACCCAAATCTTCCCTACCTCAGAAAACATAAAACGAACACACACACTAAACAAGACAAACAAGTGGCCACAAAGACAAAATTAGGTCTCAGTGAATGGGGTGACATCTCACCACTTACCAGGGGACTAGAACCCCCTCTACTTATTCTAGAGAATTTTTCTTTTTAGATTCTTCTGAGATTTTCAATTATACTGAAATTATACCCCCTCTCTTTTACCTCTTTGAAATGATTGAGCAGGAGGTTGAGAGGAGTAAGCTTGCTTTGTCCTTGCCCCATCTCTGGGACAAGGAGTGTCCAAATTAATAAAACTGAGATAAGAAAGAAAAAGAAGTTAAAATTACACACACATACACACACACCACATACGGGGGTTGGTAATGTATGTGCACTTGGTCACGCTTTCTCTGGGGAGGTGGGCGATCTGGTCCGGGAACTCCTGGAATTCTAAAAGGGTAGAAGGGGCAATTAAGTGGGAAATGCGCACTCTTCCTCTGGTCTAGGGGATCAGTAAGCCCCTCATCCACCAGCCCCAGGGCTGTGTGCCTAAGATTCAAATTAGAGTTAATAGAAGACATATACGCACACTCAAGACAGACAGCAAGCGCGTCAGACTGCTGGTCAGACAGTCTGTCCAGAAGGGCTTCCAACCAGAGAGAATAGGCCAATCGGGGGGACTCGAACCCCCTCTACCCGATCTCGAGGACAGCCCCACCCAGGGGTCCAGGGGACGTCTCCCACTGGCCCCGCTGGCAGTCTTATAGCGCGTCCGCCAAGACTCTCCGCCAGCCCCAAGACCACACCTGCAGGCAGGCTTTCACCATTCCTGAAATATGAAAATTGTATCAAATGATCTAACTGTTTCTTATTCTCTTGGGGAGGGGCTGGTTGCCCCTCTGTCCGTTTTTTGTTTCCTCTCAAAGGAGGAGTTCCCTCTTTATGGAACTTAGATTTACATTCACTTTTTCAGTGGTTTCCTTTTTCCATTTTTTTTTTTGTTTCCTCTCAAAGGAGGAGTTCTGTCTTTATGGAACTTAGATTTACATTCACTTTTTCAATGGTTCCTTTTTTCCGTTTTTTGTTTCCTCTCAAAGGAGGAGTTCCGTCTTTATGGAACTTAGATTTACATTCACTTTTCCAATGGTTTCCTTTTTCCTGCGGGAACCAAGGATTAGTTTGTTCTCCCACTGCTACTGTGGAGTATATGTTTTAAAATAGAGACAAACTATCCTTATTCTTAGAAGATGAACTCCCCATGATTTGCTCGTTATCTTTCTCAGTCACAACTGAGGGGCCTGCAGCACCCCAACGAGCTTCTGACTACTATTCCAGGTGAAAGGAAAAGAGAGAGAGAGAGAGATAGATGCTTACCTCCCAAGGTTCCTTGACTGAAGAAACTGCTTCTTGCCCCGCTCTGAGCCCCACGTTGGGCGCCACCTGCCGCGGACCGGGTTCTGTCGGGACGACGAAGGATACCTAGGGGAGGAACCTGGAATAGGACGGGGAGATGGCAAACAGACAACTCACACACATTAGGAGTGGATGCTGAGTGCTGAGTGCGATTTAATGCAGAGGATAACAAACTTTTATAGCAAAAAGTCTCCATAAGAAAGGGCAAAAGGTTACATAATCTTGCTGCAGGGCTTCATTCTTGGGCGGTCACCAGCTGGTCGCCTGAAAGGGCAAAAGGTTACACAACCTTGCTGCAGGGCTTCGTCCTTGGGTGGTCACCAACTGGTCGCCTGATAGGCACTTGTTTCCAGCTTTACCTCTATTTTTAAGAAATACAATTGGTTTCGATGATTGTCACCAATTAACCACTACTTTTTTCTATAGAGGCCTTAACTGTCCCATTAAGATCTTTCCTGTTCCTTCTTTAATAGTAAGCACCAAGGAGACTTAGATTTAGCAAGTCTTAGTAAATGAGGAAGTTCTTTCTCCTAAGTAGTTATCTCAGCAATTGCCATACATTCTTTCTGTTCTAGCCGCGCCTACAACTTTTTGTAAATCTCTTACAATTCCTTCTGCTGGAGTGACTTTGTGAAACCCCCAATACTTTTATATTTACTTATAACTTGTCTACTAGCCTCCATAAGAGGGGTTTCAGGGTAGCACTTAACTCTGGTGAGTTAGTCATATTTTTAAGACACTCATCAGATATTGGAGTCGTCAACACTCTTAAAGAGCTTTGAATATGGGAACATTGACAATGAGTAAGTACAATGAGCTGTAGAAACAGTAAAAGATTAATAGGCACTCTTATGAGGAAAAGATAGGCAGAAACACATCTTTTCCAGGGGTTTTTGCCAGCCTTTTCCCAGGAGTAGGCCTCTTAGAAGCCCTATTCTCCGAGGTAGACTTCGGTGAAGTCCCAAAACTTGGAGATAGGTTTCTGTAAAGCCCCATTCTCTGAGGTAGACTTCGGTGAAGTCCCAAAACTCAGAGATAGGTCTCGAGGCCCCTATCATGGTCTGATAGATGGTTTCCCATGCTAAGCAGACTCTACTGGGGTCGGCGTGGCAAAATACCCCAAAAAGCAAAAACAATCCTCAACAGAAGGAACAGTGCTGGAGGAATATCAATACCCAATTTCAAACTCTACTACAAAGCAATATTAAACAAAATGGCTTGGTACTGGCACAAGAACAGACGTCAGTATCAATGGAACAGAATTGAAAACCCAGAATGCACCTACAGACTTATAGCCTTCTAATATTCGATAAGGGAGCTAACAAAATCCAATTGAAGAAAGATAGCTTCTTCAGTAAATGGTGCTGGCAAAATTGGTTAACTACTTGTAGAAAACTAAAGCTAGATCCATATATATCACACTGAACTTGAATCAACTCCAAATGGATAAAAGACCTCGATGACAAAGCAGACACTCTGAAAACATTACGAGATGGAATAGGAGAAATCCTATGTCTCTTTGGCACAGGCTGAAATTTTCGTAATAGAGACCCAGAAACACATAAATCAAAAAAAGTTTGGACAAATGTCATTGCATGAAATTGCAGAGCTTCTGTATGGCAGAGGACATAGCTAGCCAGATCAATAGAAAGTCCACGGACTAGGAGCAAAATTTAATTAGCCATTCCACAGACAAGGGTCTCATATCTACAATACACCTGGAACTCAAAAAAATTAAATCCCCAACAACAAATCCTCAAAAAAAAACAAATGTCCAATAAGTAAGTGGGATAAAAGCTTAAAGAGAAACTCTCTAAAGAGGAAAGAAGGATGGCCAATAGACACATGAAGAAATGCTCAACCTCTCTATCCGTAAAAGAAATGCAAATCAAACAACATTGAGATACCACCTCACCCCAGTTAGAATGGCTATAATCAAGAACTCTAATAACAGCAGATTCTGGAGAGGATGTGGACAGAAGGGAACCTTACTACATTGTTGGTGGGAGTGTAAACTTGTTCAAACACTTTGGAAAGTAGTATGGAGGTTTCTCAAAAGACTCCACATAGAACTCCCCTATGACCTAGCAATCCCACTCTTGGACATTTACCCAAATGTTCACAAACAAGAGCACACTAAAGCTACCAGCACGACTATGATTATTGTAGCCATATTTACCATAGCTAAGATATGGAACCAACCCAGATGCCCCTCAGTAGATGAATGGATCAAGAAAATGTGGTATATATACACAATGGAATTCTATTCCTCCATCAGAAAGAATGACATTGCTCCATTTCTTAAGAAATGGAAAGACTTGGAAAAAATTATATTAAGTGAAGTAAGCCAGGCCCAAAGAAACATAGGTCCCATGGTTTACCTTATTTGCAATTACTAGTATATGTCTGACTCAAGCAGAAAAGGTCAGTTAAGTTGGTGTTAGGGAAATGAACCCTAAGATATGTATTCAAAAATTTTTACTTTCATTCCATTTTTTCTAGTACATTTATAAGTTTATTTCTTTGTTGCTTTTTATGTCCCTCCCCCAAGATATAATCCCTGCTTTCACTTTATTTTATGTTGTTATAATTTATGGAGAGGAAGGGAAAGAAAATCATTTAAATAGGGATTAAAGGTGGACCCATTGCAACAATGAGACATACAAGTCCTATGTCGAAAATGAACTTTACAACTTTGTTAGGGGGAGGTGGAGGGTCGGGAAGAGGGATGGGGAGAGGATGGGATGGGAAGGGGAATCAAAGGAGGAGGCTACAATGCTTGATATGTACTCATTATCTTGCCCATGTAATTTTAACCACTCTGTACAGCATTTTCACTACAAAAAATATGAAGAAAAAAAGAATCAGCTGCTGTGGTCTAAAAGTTTTCGAAAATGCATCTAAATCGATGACTGCGCATATCGTTATGTGTCTACCATCCCAACTCCAGAGTACCAGGTCTGGTGAAGCATACCTGTCGTAGATAGGAGGACCTCGATCCAGCCCTGCCAGAGCATATCTTGAGTCTCTGTTTCAGAAATGCCCAAGACAGAAAGGTGGATCCTCAGAGCCAGGAAGAGGACACAAGTAGAGGGTCATGGTGCCCCCAGAGGGGTGTCTGACCCAGGGTAGGGGTGGTTTGGGGGCAGCCACTCACCTGTGCTGCTGGGAGAACTTGCTTTAGGCTGCTCCAGGTGGGGTGAGCAGTGATGGCAGTGGCATTGCAGACACATGGCCTCAGAGCAAAGAACCAGGGCCAGGGAGCAGGTTGGGGATTTATGAGGCCTGGCAGGGTGCCATTGCCTGATGTTTGAAATTCTGCACCTTGGGAAGAACTGAAGGAAGCCAGGGTGTGGGCAGGCATCTCAATTTCCTTCTATATTCCAAAGTTGCCTCGAGTCTCTTCCTCACCACTCAGCCATCTCTACCTTCCTCAATTGCTGGTAGTGTTGTAAACTAACAGAGGCAATCCTGGTGCTACCAAGCAGCATGGAATGTGGGCGTGGCCACTATTCTTGTATCTCATTGGTCAGAAAGAACTATGAAAGAATGGGGGTGTGGCCAGAATCCTGTGATGCAAGCAGTATGGGTGGAGTCAAGAAGTTAGCAGCTCCCCCAGCCCTTTTCCCAAGGCACAATGTGCAGTTAAGTTGGAGACAAGAGGGTGACCTCATTTAGCTGGATGGCTTCACAGATTGTTCTGTATGTCTGTTTGTTCCCAGTCCCAGACCTTGTACGTAGGATATGAGCACAGTCTGTGAGCTGGTTTTGATCAAGGCTGGCCTTCCACACTAGAGCCAAAGGGATTCTGGCTTTGTTGGCAATGAAGTTGGACTTTCTTGCCTAGGGTGACTTCGACCATGATCCTCCCATCACAGCCTTGTAAGTATCAAGGAGGACTGCTGAGAGCCACTGGTGCCTGCCTAATCATTGGTCTTGTTGATGTTCATGGACAGACTGGTAAGTTCCCTATCCTCGGGTTTAAGTGGTAGGAGCCCACAGTTAGAATCTTGGTCCTGCCACCTCCAAATGGAAGGAGATCCTAAGAAACTTATTCCTGTCCATATGATTACCAATGGAATATGATGTATGTCATGATTGAAAGAGCTGTTCTTGAATGATTCTAGGATAAAATTATACACAATTATGTTATAGAACACTGATCGATGTTAGTTAATATTTTATGAAGCATTTAAACAATCACATTAATAAAATGGAGGTATAATGAAATACCTTAGAATTATTATACTTTTAAATACTATAAAGGTGCCATTTTTCTGCCGAGACTGGGATTGGAACCCGTGGTCTTGGTAACTCTTTTAAACTGTGTGGGAAGATGAAACTGGCCTCCTAGAAGTCAAGAAATTCATGTCTATTCCTTAGGCCTGAAATAGATTCCCACCACTAGAAAACATCCTATTCATGTACAATTTACATATATGATTTATATTTATATACATATGTTGACTCCATATTGCATTCAGTACAATTATTTTATTTTTTGTTTTATTCATGTATTGACAATTTATTTTGACTATTATGGCACATAAAACTTTGATTACATTGATAACATAAGATAGAGGTCTGCATATGTATTCCACTTCATTCCTGACACCCAGGACTTACACAGAAAAGGAAAACATGTCTTACCATTAACTTCTTACTCCACAATTCATTTTTGGGGAGTGCTGCATCTGAACTCATGGCCTACAAGCCTACAAGGCCCAATTCATGAATGGATGAGTGTCAGCACACCATCCTGGGGCAAATTGAGCAGACAGGCTATTCCCAGGACCTGAGCTCAAGCCCCAGGGGTTAAGAAAATAAGAACAGATTGACATGCAGATGGAAGTATGCTAATAAATATGTGTTTTTACAGAGTATCAGATGTCTATAAATTATTCAGTTATATAGAATATACATTCCTACCAATTCCTGGGTATTAATCATGCGTCCATGTAATTAATGTTATTGTTTTCATCCTTATACTATTAATGAAATCAATCAGTTTCCTGAAATTATTGCATTCCTGTAATTAATAATATTCTTTTTATGCTTCATAAATATGAAATAAAATCAATTAGCTTCCTGAAATGCTGCTGTCTAATTTTATAGGAGCATCATTCATGATCAACTCATTGAACCTTGACATTGATAATATTCCATTGTTCTCCCTATGGATGGGAACCATTTTCTTAGTATCTCCTGCCATTGGTTGGTGTTAGGAGGGGCATTCGAAATCAGGGCATATGTTTCCATGTGGGTCTATGGCTTCCCGGATAGTCTGCCTGCCTTCAGCATTGCAAGGTGGAGTACCCTTTGCAACAGTGTCCTTCAGACCCATGAGGGTCACCGAGCAAAGGAAGAAAACATAAAAAGGCCACATCTTTTCTGTGAATTGCTTTCCTTGCAAGACCTGGGGGTCTAGGATCCCAGGAGCAGCTGTAGATCTAGTGGCTGCACCCGGCCTAGGGTGATCGAAGCTGAGGCAAAGTTGCCACAACCTGACTTCAAGCCCCGTACTGAGAAAAGTAAAATAAAAAATTTATCTCCCAGGCTTGCACTTCACACAGTTTATTCTTACAGGCTTTGGATTTGAACTCAGGATCTGGGTAAATCTGCAGCTATGTGGATGAAGGGGAAGATCACTGTACTTAAAGATAAGAAAGTCAGGCCTGTTCACTAGTCCTGAATTCAAGCCCCCGCCCTGGAACCATACTATATATATATATATATATATATATATATTGTAAAGATAGGATTTATACTTACCTATAGATGTTCAGTCCATACATGTTTGGTGTGGTTGTTCCTCGAATTTTTCTTTTATTCATTTATTTACCATTGATTGTACTATGATGAAACCCATTCCGTTTATTACATTGATGACATCCTTTCACAGAGCAACTAGATTTGTAGAAATGTTCTCCACCATGAGAGGATTCTCAGGATCACCCAGGATATTCGGAGAAAAGGAAAACAAGTTTTACACTTGGCTTCTTACTCTACAACCCACTTGTTGGTAGTGCTGGGATCTGAACTCAGGGCCTAGTAGGAGTAATTGGCCAATTTGTCAAGGTGAACACACCAACCTGTGAACTAAGGAGCTAGGCCATTCCCAGGATCTGACATTGATCCCCAAGGTGGTCCACTATAGTCATAAATTCATAATTTAAACATACAATCTATATTGACATTCATGTGTCAACAGCATCTTGTATTTAGTGGACTTCTCCTTATTTTGTCTCTATTTCATGGAGGTATTTTGTATTTTACTACATATGGTGACAGGTATAACTCTGCTGATATGGATAACAACCTGTTCCTATGGTTTTAGCGTTGCCTATAAATTCCCGTTCTTGGTTGAGACTCAGGACTTTCATAGGAGAGGTAAACGTGTACAACACCTGGCTTCTGATATCAGGATGAATTTTTTGTCAGTGCTGGGATTTGAACTCAGGTCTGGGTATCTCTGTTGCACTCTGGGAGAAGGGGAAGCTCACCATTCTTGAAGACTAAAATTTCAGGCCTGGCTAGGGCCTGATTTGAAGCCCGAGCCCTGGACATAATCGCAAGCCCACCTTTTTTAAACATAGGATCTCTCTTTACCTACAAGAGTGGTATGCATCTTGCATTCAGTGTAGTTACTCTTTTTATTTTGTGTCTTATTCATTGATGTATTGTGCATTTTATTGAATATGGTGACAGATATAACTGTGCTGACATGGATGACAACCTATTCCCATGTCTACAGATTTGCTTATATAGCATTCTCCATCCTCGATGACACCCAGGATATTCACAGAACAGGAAAACATATGCAACCTTGGTTTTCTCACATCAGAATGAATCTTTTGGCAGTGCTGGAATTTGAACTCAAGGCCTATCAGGCCCAATTGTTGAATGCCGTGCTGTTAAGCACAGCAGCCTGTGAGCCTATAAGGTGCCAGGCCATTCCTGGGACCTGAGATTGAGCCCTGTTGGGAAGCCAATATAATCATAAAATCATAATTAAACAAAAGATCTATATTTCCAAACATGGGTGGGCTGCATCTTGCGTTTGGTGTAGTCATACTGGCTGAGAACCAGAATTTTCACAGCAAAGTGAAACAGGTGCAACGATTGGATTCTCACATCAGGGTGAATTTTTGGCAGTGCTGGGATTAGAACTCAGGGCCTAGGAGGCCCAACTGCCCAATCAGTCCACATGATCACACCAGGCTGTGAGCCACTAAGGAGATGGGCTCTTCCCATGAACTGAGATAAAGCCACAGGGGGGCCAAAATTGTGCTCAATGCATCATTGAAACGTGGGATGTATATTCAATTCTGTGTGTGGAGTGCGTTGTGCATTCAGTGTACTTATTGTGTTTATTTTGTATGCTATTCATGGATGTATTGTGTATTTTCTTATGTATATGATGACAGGTATAAATGGGCTGCCATGGATAACAACTTATTCCCATGACCACAGGGTGGCCCATGGATTCTGCATCCTAGCTGAGACCCAAGACTTGCACAGGAAAGGAAATTTAATGCAACAATTGGCTTCTGAAATCAAGATGAATCTTTTGGCAGCGCTGGGACCTGAACTCGGGGCCTAGCAGGCACAATTGGTGAATGGGTCCACATGAGCACACCAGCCTGTGAACAACAAAGGAGCTAGGCATTCCCAGTACCTGAGTTTGAGCCCCCCTGGGGGGAGAGTGGGGAGCACAATAGTCATCCATTAATAAGCTGAAGGTAGAATGCAAATAAATACATAATTGTATATTTTAGGATTGTGGTGACCTGTGATGGAATTTAATCTGTGAGTACCTATATTTGGATCATTTCTGATGCATCCATTTCATGTATATAATGATTATTGTGATGATTCATCAACTCTTCTTTACAAAAAATCTATACCCCTTGAGTCTTATGTATCATTTCCTATTCACATCATGCAGGAACTACTCATTCAAGGATGAGATCGATCGCTCTTCCTAGTTTCAGAAACGAGTATCTCAGGATCTCCCGCCATTCCCTCCTCCTAGGGGGACTGAATTCAAGCCTTAGTCCTGGAAAAGATACTTCTTATATACATTTAAATGGTAGGATTTATACTTCCGTTCAGATGTTCAGTCCATATTGTGTTTGGTGCGTTTATAAATTTTATTTCTCATTTTATTTATTTACCATTTATTTTATTGACTCTGATGACACCTCTACCATTTATTACATTGTTTACATCCTATCACATGGAATCTAGATTTTAGATGTGTTCTCCATCATGCCTGGCACTGTGAGGATCTGAACTCAGTGCCTAGCAGCCCCAATTCATGAATGGATGAGTTTGAGCATGGGACCCTCTAACCAATGAAGCTGTCAAGTGGTTCCCAGGCACTGAGATCGACCTCCATGTTTGGCCAAAACAGCGATACATGGATAGGCAGACGGTGGTATACAAATAAATATATATTTTTAAAGAGTGCCAGAGCTGTCTATCTATGATTGAATGACACCTAATACATTCCTACCAACTCTTAGGTATTTATTATACCACCAATGAAGGAATATTATTCTTTTCATGCTTGATAAACTCTACGTTAAGATCAATCAGCATTCTAGGACTAATGCATCCAGTTTTAGACTAGATGGATGCATGAACTACTCATTCAATTGGTATTCCCATGCATAAGAATGAGTCTCTTGTGATTTCCTGCCATTGGTGTCAGGATGGTCACCATGCCCCCAAAAAATCGTAAAATGCCAGCGCTCTTCAGCTTACCACTTTTTGTGTTTTCCAGCATTTTGTTTTCTTGCAGCAAGCCCTCTGGCCTAGGATCTCAGGATCGGCTATGGGTCTGGAGACTGCACCCCAGCCTAGGGAGATCCAAGCTGAGGAAGTGTTTCCACGACCTGAGTTCAAGTCCCATGGATGGCTAAAAAATAAATAAATAAATAAAAATATTAATTATTTAACTAAATAATAAAATAAAGCTCCCTAGTTTGGAATTTCTACCAGTTTTCTTTCCTAGCCTGGGATTTGAACTCAGGGTGTTGGTAAATTTGTAGCAATGTGAGGGAAGAGTTGCCACTACTTGAGTTCAAACCCTGTGCCAACCACAAATGCAAAACTAAGTCACTGACCTCGGCATGGTGAAGTAGTTGTGGAGATGGGAGGGAAGGGATAGTAGGGGGAAAACAAAGGAGTCAACAAATGCTCAATAGGAAATGTACTCATTACCTTGCTCCTGTAACTGTACCCCTCTGTAAAACACTTTTGCAATAAAAAAGTACAAAAAAAGAGAAACAATGTCATACTCAGAGAAGCAATTTAGAGGTGAGGAAAGGATGTCTGAATAGCTCTACAAATTCCACACTGCTTTTTTTTAATGTTCAGTATGGAACTGAGTAAACGTAACTGCTTCCATTAAAAAAGAAGAAGTCACTGTCTTGGAACTGGGGCCAGTATTTCTGCCATTGCTAGGATTTGAGATCATTGTCCAGGTAACTCTTTATACCATGGGTGAGGGCGAAGCTCATGGTCCTTGAGGAAAGAAAATTCAGGCTAGAGTTCCCAGGACCTGAATGAAGGCTCTGCAATGGAAAAAAATGTTTCTATGCATGTTTAATATATGATATACACTTACATATGTATGTTAATTTCATATTATGATTTTTATTATTGATTTTGTATTTTGTTTTTCTTTTATTCATTTATTGATTGATTATTGTATTCAGTATTATTATCCACATAATATTTATTCAATTTGCACATTTATAATAAAATTCTATACAATAATTTAGGATATTGACTCATATTTATTAATATTTTATTAAATGTTGAAACATAATACATAATTAAATGGAAGCATGTGTCACAGTCTTCACATGTTTAGAGTCTCTACCAAGTATGAGCTTTATACAATATTTGGACATCTTCCTATTGGGATTTCTTTAAATGATTTATAGTCAGAAACCTTTTCCTGAGGATAGGCAAGTGAGGGATAAAATTGTAAGAGTGGGGCTACAAATGTGGCTTATTGTTAAAGAGCTCCCTTAACATGCATGAATGCCAGGGTTTAAGCCTCAGTGCCACATACTCAGAAAAAGCCAGAAGCTGTGGAGTGGCCCAAGTGGCTAACCTTGAGAAAAAGGAGCTCAGAGACAATACCCACGCCCTAAGATCAATCCCAAGGACTGCCACAAACAATAGACGAAATGTCAGTGGTTCACACATGGAACTCTAGCTTCTCAGGAGGCTGAGACCTGAAGACTACAGTTCAAAGACAGCCAATCAAGGAAAGCCTGTTAGACTCTTATCTCCAGTGAACCACGAAAAGACCCCATTTGGCACTGTGGCTCAAGTGGTTGACTGTTTGCCTTGACCTGAGGGTCTAAAGGACAGTGCCTAGGCTTCAGTTCAAGACACACAATTGAGAAAAAAGTGAGGATTAATCAAGGTACTTTTCCTATTTGCTAGTTATGAGAACATCTTTTGGAAAATTAACACTGATGTATAACAGAATTGGAGTCAGAGCTTATGGTTCAAGTGTAACACATCCATATGTCCAGCCTCTCAGACTCTATCATTGTAATCTTGTGTCCTACAGGCTTCTTAAAGGTCCAATGTTTAAAGGCTTAATATGCTCCTCAAGCCCTTTGTGATAAGCAGTTGACTTGTCTTGTCAAAGTCACCACAGTTCTGAACCTAGCAGAACACCAGTAGTTCAGGCCCGTCATCCTAGCTCAGGAGGCTCAGGTCTGAGGATCACAGGGTGAAGCCAGCCAGGGCAGAAAAGTCTATGACACTCTGACTTCCACTTCTGAAAGGTCAGATGTTCAAGAGCTTTCTGTGTTTTCCTTGGTGATGAGAAGTACTTGCACTATAAATGTTCTTAGAGTGCTTGAGCTATAGAAGCAAGAAAGAAACATTATTGACCCATACTTCAGGTTTGTTCAGCCCTATACTTCAGGTTTGATAGTTTGTTTGTTTCTTTTTTTATTATTGTAGGAGTTGATGTCTGGGCCTGGATGCTGTTCTTGAGCTCTTCAGCTCAAGTCTTGTGCTCTACCACTTGAGCCAAAAGCCACTTCAGCTTTTCTAGTGGTCCATTGGAGCTAAGTGTCTCAATGACTTTCTTGCCCATGCTGGCTTTGAACTATGATCCTATGATCTCATCCTCCTGAGTAGCTAGGATGACAGGCATGTGTGACAAGCACCAAGCTTCCACTTCAGGTTTCTTAGTAGTGAATTGGAGATAGTAGGCTCATGGGAAGTTTTGTGTCTGGGATAATTTGGAACCCAGATCCTCAGATCTCAGCTTCCTGGGAAGGAAGGATGAGAGACTTCAGCTATATACCCGTAGGCTGTGGCCTTTGCTGCAAAGGGTTCCATGGCTCTACACGGTGGAGTGCTAGTCATGAGCCCAAGAGGTAAGGGTGAGAGCTTAGGCCCCTAGTTCAAGGTTCATGACTGAGACAAAACAAAACAAACAATTGTCTGGAGTAGACAACTCACTAGTCTTCAGTAATACATAATTTTGTCCCTCCCTTGGAGACATATCTGAGCCTCAATATTCTTGTCTGCATAATCATCTCAGTTGGTAGATCTTACAAGGACCCAATGAAAGAATGCACCTGGTGAAGGACACAGCACATGGCACTCTTTGCATGACTCAGCACACAGCATCCTGTGAAAGATTCAGAACCCAGCACCAATGCAGGACTCAGCACACTGCATGCTGTGAAGGACTCGACACATAGCACCCTATGCAGGACTCAGCACAGAGTACCGTATGCAGGACTCAGCACACAGCTCTGTTCCACAAGCTTTAATTAGACTTAGGGTGCTCTAATCAATATCTCCATTCTTTGAGGAACATTTCACAAACCACAAAAGTTCACACCTAAGTGTTTAGTGGGATGTTTTATTTTTATTGGGGGGGTTAGTCATGGAGCTTGAGCTTAAGGCTTGGGGATATTATTGTTCTAATAACATTTGCACAAGGCTAGAACTCTACCACTTCGAGCCATATTTCAAATAGTCTAGCAGACTTCCCGCCAGGTTTTAAAGCCCCAGAGTGGCCAGGATATAGGCGGTAAGCCACGGTAAGCCAGGATGATGGTGGTACCCAGGGAGCTGGGTTGCAGCAGTTTATAGCTGTCTAAGTCAGGTTAGGTGGCAGCTGTCAGCACCAGACTCCTAGCTTGCTCTGTCATGTGGTATTTGAAGTACTGTCCTTATATAGTTGCAGTTAGAACATAGTACCTCTTTTGGCGGCAGTCCTGGGGCTTTAGTAAGGGCTTTGACACTGTCCCTAATCATTTGTGCTCAAGGGTAGAACTCAATTGATTGAAAGACAGCAGAACTTCTGGGTTTTCTGTTTATGTGGCACTGAAGAATCGAACCCAGGGCTTCATGCTCACTAGGTGAGCACTTAACCACCGAGCCCCAGGAGTGAACGAGGTATAAATGGATAGAGATTGATATAAGCATTATATACACAGAAAGATGTCTGTATATTATTATTTTATAGATATTTACACCAATTATTACTTATAAACTTATGTCTCCATTTAATGATGTGTCCCAGTTAACAATTAATAAAGCATTAACTAAATTACTGAATATCCTATTATTGTTTATCACATATGTGCATACATCCATACACATAATTTCATATTTTATAAAATGAGACAGATGTCTATACATTATTAAATTATGCATCATGTGTTACCACCAATTATTAGGTATTTATGTTTCCATGACATTTTTATTTTGGTAATACTTAATATAATATTAAACTTAATCCACATCCTATAGTTTTTGTTTCTAATTTTATCCTAGAGTGATTCATTACTAATTCAATTGGTTTTCATTTATTGTAGCGAGAACTCTTCCACCTATGACATTTTTTACATTTATGACATCCTATTACATAACATATAGATTTGCATCTGAATTATACATTCTACCTGTCACCGAGCACTTTCAAAGAAAAAGAAAACATGTCTCACGCTTGGCTTCTCACTCCAAGATTGTATTTTTTGGCAGTGGTGGGATCTAACTCAAGGCCTAGAAGGCTCGATTCATGAATGGCTGACTGTCAGCACAGCAGCCTCTAGCCAATTCAGCTGCCAGGCACTTCCCAGACCTTGGAATCGAACCCCGTATGTTGACCCCATATTGTGCTTAGTGTATTTATTCATTTTATTTTTTGTTTTATTCATTTATTTACCATTTATTTTATTGACTGTTATTACACATGAAATATTTATTACATTTATTACATAGGATATAGATTTGCCTATGTACGAAACTTCACACCTGATTTCCAAGACTTTCACAGAAAAGAAAAACATGTATTGCCATGGGCTTCTTACTGCACGATTCAATTTTTGTGAGGCTGGCATCTGAAGTCACAGCCTACAAGGCCCAATTCATGAATGGATGAGTGTCAGCATGCCAACCTGAGGCATATTGAGCTGAAAAGCATTTCCAGAATTTGAGATCCAGCTCTAGGAGTTGACAAAATTAGAACAGATTGACATGCAGATGGTAGTACAAAAATAATTATTGATTTTTATAGAGAGCCAGAGATGTTTATACATTATTCAGTTATATAGGCTACATTCCTATCAATTCTTGGGTATTTAGTATATCTCCATGTAATTAATAGTATTATTTTCATCCTTAATTATTGATAAAATCAACCACTGTCCTGAAACTACTGTGTCTATGTAATTAATAATATTCTTTGAATGTGTCCAAAATATTCATTGAAATCCATTGGCATCCTAAAATCACTCTATTTATATAGTAGTATTCAGAAACAACTACTTCAACCTTGCCATTCATAATCTTCCATTGGTACTCCTATAAATAGGAACGAGACACTTAGGATCTCCCTCCATTGGTAGAGGTCAGGACCCTAATTCAAACACAGGGCCTATATTGCCATGTTGGTCGATGGCTTCCCTGATAGCCCCCCAGCCTTCAGCAATGCCAAGTTACCAACATTCTTCAACCGGGTCATTCAGACAGAGGATGGTCACCTAGCAAAGAAAAGAAATGTAAAACCGGTAGCCATCTGCAAGTTGCCAGTTTTTGTTTTTTTCTGTGTCGCATTAATTATTTTTTTTTCTTGTCAGCCTTTGGGTCCCAGGAACCCAGGTTAGGCTGTGGGTCCAGTGGCTGCACCCCAGCCTAAGGTGATCAAAGCTGAGGCAGAATTGCCATGAGCTGAATTCAAGCCCTGTGCTTGACAAAAGAAAAATACCTCCCTCCCTCCCTCCCTCCCTCCCTCCCTCCCTCCCTCCCTCCCTCCCTACCTACCTACCTACCTACCTACCTACATACATACATACATACATACACACATACATACATACATTAAAAATATTTTAAATATTATGAGGTTTCTTGGCTTGGAATTCATGCCATTTTTTTCTGCCAGGCCTGGGATTTGAACTCAGGGTCTGGGTAAATCTGCAGATCACCATTCAGGAAGACAAGAAAGTCAAGCCTATTTCTAGGGCCTGAATTCAAGTCCTAGCATTCGAAAAAAAATATTTGTATATATTTTAAGTACATGAATTTTATTGACCTACACATTTTTCCTGTATATTGCAGTTAGTGTATTCATTTTATTTTGTGTTTTGTTTCTTATATATTTTAGTGAATATGATTACACATAAAATATTTTTTGCATCCTATTACATAAGACATATATTTGCCTATGCATTCTACATCATTCCTGATTCCCAGGAATTTCACCAATAAAGAAACCCATTGGGACAATTGGCTTTCCACCAGGATTAAGTTTTTGGCAGTTCTCTGAATTGAACTCAGGGCCTAGCAGGCCCACTTCATGAGTGGGTAAATGTTAGCACACCAGTCTGATGCAAGAGAAGTTGGCGGGCAAATTTGAGGACCTGAGATCAAGCCCTAGGAATGGCCAATATATAAACAGATAGATGATTAGACTGCAGTGTGTGTGTGTGTATGTGTGTGTGTGTGTGTTTGTGTGTGTGTGTGTGTGTGAGTGTGTGTGTGTGTGTGTGTGTATGTGTGAGTGTGTATGTGTGTTGTGAGCTGCTTTTAATCAGGGCTATCGCTCTATCACTGGAGCTACACAGCTCTACTTCTGGCTTTGTTGGCACTGAAGTTGGACAGGGATCTCAAGGACTTTCCTGCCTAGTTTGAATTTGACTATGATCCTCCTATCACAGCCTTGTAAACCTCAATATGGACTTCTGAAAGCCACTGGTGCCTGCCTAATCATTGGTCTTGCAATTCTTGGACAGACCAGTGAGTTACCTATCCTCCAGTTAAAATGGTGGGAGCTGGAGCCCACAGTTCGAATCCTGGTCCTGCCAACTCCAAATGGAAAGAGATACTTAGAAACATATTCCTATCTATATGAATATCAATGTAACATGATGTATGTTATCATTGAATGGGCAGCCCTTAAATAATTCTACGATAAAATTATACACAATTATATTATAGGACACTGATCGATTTTATTCAATATTTCATGAAGCATTTAAACAATCACGTTCATTAAATGGAGGCATAATGAAATACCTAAGAATTCGGCGTCACATAGTATAAAGGTGCCATTTTTTCTGCTAGGACTGGGATTGGAACTCATGGTCTGGGTAACTATTTTGCACTGTTTTGGAAGGGGAAACTAGCCTTCTTGAAGCCAAGAAATTCATGTCTGTTCCTTACATCTGAAATCTATCCCCAGTACTATAATAAATCCTATTTGTGTACATTTTAAATATATGATTTATATTTACATACATAGGTTGACTCCATATTGCATTCAGTGTAGTTATTAATATTATTTTTGTTTTATTCATGTGTTTTGGGGCACATGGGCAGTAATGATGGTGCTGAGAGCAAGTTGAGTGGGCACAGCCCAATTTTTTACCTTAAAATCTGATTTGATAAAGCTTAGTTTCATGATAGGGTGTGACCTTTACAGTGATTGGTTGGTTCCTTTCCCTCCCCTTCCATTCCTTGCAATTTTTCCCTTTAAAAGATGCTTGCTGTGTGTTAATGAGTTTTTGCTTGACTTGACTCCCCACTGTATCTGAATGTCTCCAGAGCTAAGGGAGACTGGGGAACAGGTGAGTGGCACACTTACCTTTCCTTGGGCCCCATCCATCTTTCAGGGGCAAAGACCAACATGTATTGACTGTTTATTTTATTGACTAATATGGCACATAGAACATTGGTTACATTGATTAAATAGGATATAAATCTGCATATGTATTCCACTTATACCTGACACCCAGGACTTTCACAGAAAAGGAAAACGTGTCACCATCAGTTTCTTACTCCATGATTCATTGTTTGGGCATGATGGCATCTGAACTCAAGGCCTACAGGGCCAAATTCATGAATGCGTGTGTGTCAGCATTCCATCCTGGAACAAATTGAGCTGATAGGCAGTTCCCAGGATTTCAGATCGAGCAACAGAGGGTTGACAAAATAAGAACAGATTGACATACAGATTGTAGTACACTAATAAATACATATATCTTTACAGAGTGCCAGAGATGTCTATCCATTGTTCACTTATTCCTACCAATTCTTGGTTATTTATTATGCCTCCATGTAATTAATATTATTTTTTAATTTTTTTTTATTTTTTATTGTGAAATTAATGTACAGAAACTTACCATTATATGGACAAGATAATGAGTATATTTTTTTATCAAGCATTGTAGCTTCCTCCTTTGTTTCCACTTCCCATCCCTTCCCATCCTCCCCTCTGCCCCCCGACCCAATCCTCCCTGCTCCCTCACCCCCACCCCCACGCCAAAGTTGTAAAGTTGGTTTTCGGCATCACGAGTTGTACATCTCTTTGTTGCAATGGCTACACCTGTATTCCTATTTAAATGATTTGTTTTTCTCCTTCCCCTCCACAAATTATACTGACATCAAGTACAGTGAAAGCAGGGGTTATACTGTGGGAGAGGGACATACAAAGCAACAAAGAAACAATCTTATAAATGTGTTAGAAATAATCGCATGAAAGAAAAAAAAACATGTGAGTACATATCTTAGGGTTCATTTCCCTAATATCACCTTATCTGACCTTTTCTGCTTTACTCAGACATATACAAGTTATTGCAAATAAGGGAAACCATGGGATAGGGCACTAGCCTTGAGGTCAAGAGCACCCAGGCCCAGAGTTCAGGCCCCAGGATCCACAAAAATAAAAAAAAATGTTATTATTTTTATCTTTAATAAAGTATTAAGTAAATCCATGTCCTGAAATTATTGAGTCTGTTTGAGAAATAATATTCTTTTAATGTTTCATAAGATATTAAATAAAATCAATCAGCCGAATGAAATCATGAAGTCTAATTGTGTACAAGTATCATTCATGAGCATGTCATTCAACTGTGACATTGATAACATTCCATCATTATTCCTGTGGATGGGAACGAATTTCTTAGGCTCTCCCACCATCTGGAATTGGCATGACTATATTCGAACTGTAGGCCTATGTTGCTGTGCTGGATTATGTCTTCTCCAATAGCCCTCAATTAAAAAAAATATTTAGCTCCCTGATTTGCAATTCATTATATTTTTTTTTCTGCCAGGCCTGGGATTTGAACTCAAGGTCTGGGTATATATTCAGCACCATGACAGAAGGGAATCTGAACATGCTTGAAGACAAGAAAGTCAGGCCTGTTCCGTAGGCCTGAATTCAAGCCTAAGAGCTGGAAAACATACTCCTTATATCCATTTTAAAGATAGAGTTTATACTTCCATACACAAAGTCAGTCGATATTTTTGTTGGGTGTGGTTATTCATTGTATTTCTTGTTTTATTCATTTATTTACCATTTATTTCATTGACTCTGATGACCCCTCTACCATTTATTACATTGTTTACATCCTATCACAGCATTCATATTTGTAAATATGTTCTCCATCATGCCTGACACCCAGGACACTCACAGAAAAGGAAAACATGTGTCACACTTGGCTTCTTACTCCAACATTAAAATTTTGGCAGTGCTGGTATGTGAACTCATGGTTTAGCAAGCCCAATTCATGAATGGATGAATGTGAGCATGGCAGCCTCTAGCCAATGAAGCTGTCAAGTGGTTCCCAGGTGCTGAAATCCAGCTCCAGGTTTGGCCAAAACAGTGATACATGGATAGGCAGAGGGTGGAATACAAAAATCATATATATTAGTAAGGAGTGCCAGAGCCATCTATCTATGATTGAATGACACCAAAGACATCCCTACCAACTTTTAGGAATTTATTATACCTCCATTGAAGGAAAATTATTATTTTCATGCATAATAACCTATGAATTAAGATCAATCAGCGTCCTAGGATTATTGCCGAAACATGAACTACTCTTTTATTGACTGAAACATGAACTGCTCTTTCAATTGGTATTCCTATGCATAGGCATGAGTCTCTTTTGATCTCCTGCCATTGGTAGATGTCAGCACTGGGATTTGGACCCGGGGCCTATGTTCACAGTTTGGCCTTTGGATTCCCTGATAGCACGCCACACTTCAAATATGGCAGGTCAGGTCCACTTTGCAGCCATGTTATTCAGACAGAGGATGGCCACTGTGCAAAGAAAAAAAACGTAAAACCCTCAGCCCTCTGCAGCTTGCCACTTATTATCCTATGCTAGTTTTTTTTTTTTTTTTTCTTCCTGAAAGCACTCTGGGCCTAGGATCCCTAGATTGGCTATGGGTCCGAGAGTGCCCCGCCCTAGGGTGATTGAATCTGAGGCAGAGTTGCCATGACCTGTGTTCAAGCCTCATGTTGGCAAAATACAGAATAAATGAAATATTAATTAATTATTTAACTAAATTAAAAAAGAAATAAAGCTCCCTTGTTTTGAATTTCTACCAGTTTTCTTTCCTAGCCTGGGATTTGAAGTTGGTAAATATGTACCAATGTGAGGGAAAGTGGAGATTTGCCATTGCTTGAGTTCAAACCCCATGCAAATGCAAAAATAAGAATTAAGTCACTGAGCTCGGCAGGGGGAGTAGTTGTGGAGATGGGAGGGAAGGAATGGTAGGGGGAAAACAAAGGAGGAGGCAACAATGCTCAATAGGAAATGTACTCATTGCCATGCTCATTTAACTGTAACCCCTCTGTACAACATTTTTACAACAAAAAATGAAAAAAGTAATGCTCAGACAAGCATTTTGGGGTTAAGAGAAAGGTGTCCGATAGATGTACAAAATTCTAAACTGCTTTTCTTTTTTGTAATGTTCAATATGTAACTGAATAAACAAATCTACTTCCATTAAAAAAATTAAGTCACTGTCTTGGAACTGGGGCCAGTATTTCCATCATTGCTGGGATTTGATCTCACCATCCAGGTAACTCTTTGCATCATGGGTGAAGGCAAAGCTCACTGTCCTTGAGGAAAAGAAATTCAGGCTAGAGTTGCCAGCTTCTGAATGAAGGCCCTGCAATGGAAAAAATATTTCTATATATGTGTAATATATGATATATATTTACATATGTCTGTTTATTACATATTATAATTTTTATTATTGGTTTTGTATTTATTTTAATTTTTACTTTTCATTTACATATTGTTTATTGTTTTTAGTATTCTACACATAATATTTAGTACATGTTGCACACCTATTATAAATTTATACACAATAATTTAGGACATTGACTCGTTTTTCATTAATATTTTATTAAGTGTTGAAACATGATACATAATTAAATGGAAGCATTTTTCATAGTCTTCACATGTTTAGTGTCTCTCCCAAGTATGAACTTTGTCTTCTTTATCTTTAGAACCTTCCTATAGGAAATTTCTTTAGATAATTTTTACTCAGAAGCCTTTTCATGGGGATAGGCAAGTTGAGGGATAAAATTGTAAGGAGGCGGCTAGAAATGTGGCTTAGTGGTAGAGAGCTGGCTCTGCATGCATGAATGGTAAGGTTTGAATCCTCAGTGCCACATACTCAGAAAAAGCCAGAAGCTGTGGAGTGGCTCAAGTGGTACAGCGCTAGGCTTGAGAAAAAGGAGCTCAGAAACAGTACCCAGACCCTTAGCTCAAGCCCCAGGTCTGGCCAAAACAGCAGGCCAGATGCTTGTGGCTCACAACAGAACCTTAGGTTCTCAGGAGACTGAGATCTGAAGATCACAATTCAAAGAGAGCCTAGGCAAGGAAAACCTGTTAGAGTCTTATCTCCAATGAACCACAAAAAGACCACATGTGGTGCTTTGGGTCAAGTGGTAGAGTGTTCTCCTTGAGCTGAAGGGCTCAGCGACAGTGCCCAGGCTTGATTTTGAGACACAAAACTGTAACAAAAGTGAGGGTTAAGCAAATTACTTTTCCTATTTGTTAATAAGGAGAACATTCTCTGGAAAAATAAATGTTCATGTACAACAGAATTGGACTCAGAGCTCAAGGTTCAAGTGTGGCCCATCCATATGCATAGCCTCCCTTGTATCTGAAAGGTCCAATGTTAAAAGGCCTAATATGTTGCCCAAGCCCTTTGTGATAAGCAGTTGACTTGTAATGCGAATGTTATTACAGAAGAGCACCAGTAGCTCATACCCATCACCCTAGCTCAGGATGCTGAAGTCTGAGGATCACAGGATGAAGCCAGCCAGGGCTGGAATGTCTATGACACTCTGACTTCTATTGCTGACAGGTCAGATGTTCAAGAGTTTCCTGTGTTTCCTTTGGTAATGAGAAGTTATTTGCACTCTAAATGTTCTTAGAGTTCTTGAGTTATAAAAGCAGGCAAGAAACATCATTGACCAATCCTGGGTTCACATGAAGTTCTCAGCTTCTAAGCCCTAGCCCTGTTAGCAGGAAGAACTCCAGTGTAACAATATTTGAAGGCAGAAAACAGTTTCAAAAGCCAGACTAGGCTAAGAGACCTAGGCCTACAGAATTAGGAGGCAGAATTTACACACTCAACAGGTAAGTGAGCTGCAAAACCACTTCATTCATGTCAGACACGGCCACCAGTGAGGGGTAACCTGAAATATTTGTCAGTGTTGCACAAGGATCAGGCTTTTCTCAGCCTCTTCAAACAATGACTAATTTACCTCCTCCCCCAGGTGAAGGGAACCCTAGAATATCTATAGGTTAACAATATAGAGCCTTGCTCTTTGGTCTTAGGGAGTGGGTTTTTTTTTATTGTGAAAATACTGTACTGAGGGGTTAAAATTACAAGGGCAAGATAGTGAGTACATTTCTTATCAAGCATTGTAGCCTCCTGCTTTGTTTACCCTTCCCATCCCTTCCCTCCCTCCCTCTGGCCCTTCACCCAATCCTCCCCCCCCCCAAGTTGTAAAGTTCTTTTTCGACATGACAACTTGTACTTCTCATTGTTGCACCAGGTCCTCCTGTATCCTTACTTAAACGATTTGTTTTTCCCCTTCCCCTCCACAAATTATACCGACATCAAATACAGTGAAAGCAGGGGTTATACTGTGGGGGAGGGACATACAGAGCAACAAAGAAATAATCTTATAATTGCGTTAGAAACAACTGCATGAAAAAAAAAAAAACATTTAAAATACATAACTTAGGGTTCATTTTCCTAACATACTTTATCTGACCTTTTCTGCTTGACTCATACATAGAATAGATATTACAAATAAGGGGTATCATGGGACATATGTTTCTTTGGGCTTGGCTTACTTCACTTAATATAATTTTTTTCCAATCCTTCCCATTACCTAACAAATGGGGCAATATCATTCTTTCTGATGGAGGCATAGAATTCCATTGTGTATATATACCACATGTTCTTGATCCATTCATCTACTGAGGGGCATCTGGATTGGTTGCAGATCTTAGCTATGGTAAATAATGCTGCATTATGCTGATATAAAGGGGATACAAATAGGGAAAGAAGAAATAAAACTCTCCCTCTTTGCAGATGACATGATCTTGTATTTAAAAATCCCATACACTCTACTCCCAAATTACTCAAGCTGATTCAAAACTTTGGCAAAGTAGCAGGGTATAAAATTAACCCCCCAAAATCAATGGATTTTCTGTATGCCAACAATGAGAAAAGTAGGGCTGAAATAAGGAAAGCAACTCGATTTGTAATAGCCCCACAAAAAGTAAAATACCTAGGAATTCACTTAACCAAAGAAGTGAAGGACCTCTATGATGAAAACTTTAAAAACTTGAAAAAGGAAATCAAAGCAGAAATTAGAAAAAGGGAAAAACTCCCATGCTCCTGGATTGGAAGATTAATATCGTGACAATGGCAATACTTCCCAAGGCTATCTACAAATTCAATGCGATACCTATAAAAATTCCAACGTCATTCTTCAAGGAAATAGAAGAGGCAATCCTAACATTCATATGGAACAATAAAGGGCCCCGAATAGCAAAAATGCTCCTCAACGGAAAGAACGCTGCTGGAGGAATATCAATACCAAATTTCAAACTCTACTATAAAGCCATCTTAATAAAAACAGCTTGGTACTGGCACAAGAAGGTTCCTCAGGACCAATGGAATAGAATTGAAAACCCAGAAATGAACCTACAGACCTATAGCCATCTAATCTTCGATAAGGAAGCTAAAACAATAGAATGGAAGAAAGACAGCCTCTTCAGTAAATGGTGCTGGGAAAATTGGTTAACTACATGTAGAAAACTAAAGCTAGATCCTTATATATCCATCTGCACCAGAATCAAATCCAAATGGATCAAAGAGTTCGGAGTTAAAGCAGATACTCTGAAAACATTACAGGATGGAATAGAAGAATCCCTAGGTGTCCTTGGCGCAGGCTGAAATTTTCTTAATAGAGACCAGGAAACACAACAAATCAAAGAAAGTTTGGACAAATGGGATTGCATGAAGTTGCAGAGCTTCTGCATAGCAAAAGACATAGCTAGCAAGATCAATAGAAAGCCCATGGATTGGGAGAAGATCTTCACTTGCCATAAAACAGACAAGGGTCTCATATCTAAAATATACTTGGAACTCAAAAAATTAAATCCCCCAACAACAAATCCTCAAAGAAACAACTGCCCTATAAATAAGTGGGCTAATGACTTAAAGAGAAACTTCTCTGAAGAAGAAAGAAGGATGGCCAACAGACTCATGAAGAAATGCTCAACCTCCCTAGCCATTAAAGAAATGCAAATCAAAACAACATTGAGATACCACCTCACCCCAGTTAGAATGGCAAAAATCAAGAACTGTAACAACAACAGATGCTGGAGGGGATGTGGACAGAAGCGAACCTTACTTCATTGTTGGTGGGAGTGTAAACTTGTTCAAACACTTTGGAAAGTAGTATGGAGGTTCCTCAAAAGACTCCACATCGAGCTCCCCTATGACCCAGCAGTCCCACTTTTGGGCATTTATCCAAATGTTTACAAACAAGACCACACTAAAGCTACCAGCACAACTATGTTTATTGCAGCATTATTTACCATAGCTAAGATTGGGAATGGGTTTTTGACTCTACATCTGTCATTTTTGAAGGCCCTTCTTCTACCTTTGCCAGTCCATTCTCCTTCCTTCATTCTCCACATCATTAATGCAAGTCCCCAATCCAAGGAGAGGCAGAGCCTTTTCTCTTCTGGATCCAAGCGCCTGAGTTAGAACCTGGATCTGCCCCCTTAACTCTGGGGCCCTCGGCTGCCTGAGAAGTGGAAAAGATACAGTCTTCCTGTTCTGTGGTTGTGAAGACCATGTTGGTGTCCTGGCACACTGCAGAAGACCTCATGACTGGGAAGTGTTCCCTTCTTTCCTTCTTACATCCAAGTCCAATTCTGGCTTTTCTTGAACGTGCTACTGAGGAATCAAACACAGGGCTTCATGCATTCTAGACAAGCACTCTCTCACTAATCCACATTCCCAGACCCCTCATTTTTTTCTTATTGGTAGTTTTTACATAACTATGGTACCATTTTATGTCCCCAATTTTAATTTTCTGAATACTGGTTACTTGTAAGAAACCTGATTTTCTCTTCCCCTGCCTGGTTTGTGACTGTTCCTACATTGGCCTCATAATAAAATGTAAATAAAGGCTGCTGAGTGTGACCTGCTTTAGGCAGATGGCTGCAAAGATTGTTGTGTATGTCTGTTTGTTGCCACTCCTGGACCTTGAACTCTGGATCTGGGCACACTCCATGAGCTGTTTTACTTAAGGCTAGCCCTCCAACATTGGAGTCATATGGCTATACTTCTGGCTTTGTTGGCCCTGAAGGTGGACAGGGCTCTCAAAGACTTTTCTGCCTAGGGTGACTTTGACCATGATCCTCCTATCACAACCTTGTAAGTATCAAGGAGGACTTCTGAGAGCCACTGGTGCCTGCCTAATCATTGGTCTTGTTGTTATTCTTGAACACACAAGTGAGTTCCTTATCCTCGGGTGGGAGCTGGAGCCCACAGTTCGAATCCTGGTCCTGCCACCTCCAAATGGCAGGAGATCCTAAGAAACTCATTCCTATCCATATGAATATCAATGGAATGTGATGTATGTCATGATTGAATGGGAAGTTCTTAAATGATTCTAGGATAAAATTGTAAACAATTAGATTATAATACACTGATCAATTTTAATTATTACTTTATGAAACATTTAAACAATCACATTCATTAAATGGAGGCATAATGAAATACCTCAGAATTGGGTTCACATAGTACAGAGGTGCCATTTTTTTCTGCCAGGACTTTCTTTAGTTAATTGTTATATCCAATTTTCTGAGTGTAATTTGGTATATGAAACTAGGATATATTATAAATCAATTATTCAAACAGTTTTTATCAGAAATGTTTATAGCGAAATTTAGAGATAAATCCAAATTATATATATTTTGAAGACAGTGCTTGGTTAGTCCTCTTCTCGTATTCCCCATTCCCTTCATGAGAATTAAACACATTGTAAGGTAATGCTTAGAATGTTTTGGTGAAATAGGTTGACTTTAAACCATTAAGTTACTCTATGCTGCATTTTGTTTACTTAATATCCAGAAAAGCTAAATTCTTACTTTATCATTTTCCTTAGGCTTTATACTCATATTTAATCTCTGATGGGTGATAAATAAAGATATAAATATTTTTTAACAGTGGCTAAATTTAGGCTGAGGAATCTAGGTACAATGTAACTCATGAAGATAGGCCTCATCAGTCATGAGACCGTGGTATCAAAATGTTAACCAATGCTTACTGGTGTCATGCTTATGAGATTTTGTGTATTATAAACAGTGGTTATTAGAATGATTTTGGAATCAAAATAATTTCATGGGTTAGGAACAGAAGAGATACATTATACACAGAACAAAATTTAAGGAGACATTCAAAATTAGTTACCAAGATATACATCATGTAACACAATATTTTGAAAATGCAAACTAAAAGAAATAATTTATGAAAAACATCTACACTTACAATAAATACAGAATCACTATGACTGATTTTTCTCTTATCCCAGTTGCAATACGAATTACATTATGACTTTTCTTGTGATATGTTTAGTTAAGTCTTGATATTTAGTTGGAGAAGTTATGTTCTTTCATATATTCATTTGTCAGATCAAAGAGGAAATGAATTCCATGCCAGAGTCAACATCCATAATAATGTTACAGATGTATCCTTCTACTTTGCCAAAGTTTCAAATCAGCTTTAGTAACTGGGGTCTTTTTTTGGATCTAAATAAATAGGTATGCAATTTTCTCAGTACTAGAAAGATTTTCACCACCATTTGTTAGGCTATTATTTTCCAGAAACTACTTCTCTCTTTTCATGAGATTTTTAATTTTATTTATATCATGTGTTGATGTTCTCCTTTAGATTACCCACATTTAATCTTCTACAAAGTGTAATTTGGAATAGTTTAAAGTATATACACTCTTGTACACTGCTCAGATTGTATTAGTTGCATATTTTTCTTGTTAAATCAGTAGGAATTAGTTCTCAATATGGATAATAGTGCACTTATTCATTGCTTTTCTGAATTTTTTAAGTATGCCTTGATTTTGTTATTTTATTCTTTTAAATATGTGCAGATCTCACTCTGCATACAGTCACATTCATTTTAAACAATTTGATCCATTCAAGGGGTTTACTACATTACGTTCATATAGATGAATTTTTTTGGGGGGGTCTGGTGGTAGGACCTAAAATCTGGGCCTGGGCGCTGTCCCTCAGCTCTTCAGCTCAAGGCTAGCGCTTGAGCCACAACACCACTTCCGGCTTTTTTCTTTTTGCTTATGTGGTGCTGAGGAATGGAGCCCAGGGCCTCATGCATGCAAGGCAAGCGCTCTACCACTGAGCCACCTTCCCAGCCCAATCTAGATGAATTTATTTACAAATTAACACAACCATATTTCTGAGACACAGTTTTCCTTATGGCTCTACTCCAAGTTAACATGTATTTGAGGTTTTTGTGCTTAAAAAAACTGGGCAAAACATGTTTTTGTTCCTGGGGAAGTTCTACTTTGTTGGTTGGTTTTCCAGTTGTGGTGACTTCAACATATGTGTGTGTTTTATTTAAATAGTTTTGTGTCAATATTTTGTTTCATATAACCGAAATTACAAAAATAGTCAGTGATTGAGAACTTTTCCAACTAGATTCTAAGAGAGAATGGGCAGGTCTTCATAGTGGAGGGGATAGCAGAATAACAGACATTGTTTGACATTATTTTAATTCTTCCTCCTCTTGTCTCACTATTACCAACGGTATTACTTCAAAGACTTTAGTGGAAAGAAATATTTTTCTCTGTATAAAATCAGAATTTTTGATTCAGTTGGGACACATTACATATTTATATTTCATTTTAACTCAGAAATCTTCTTTCCTTCATTTAAAATCACAATTCTGAATTTATAATGCTAAAGTAGCATCTACTAATTTATATGAAATGGTCCAAACTATTTTCACTTCACGCTATATGTAATATAGAGTGTAATAATAATGATGAGTAATATAGTATGTAACAATTGTCTTTGGGAAAAGTCAATTACAGTGGATTTTTGAGATACTGAGTAATAGTAACAGTTATATTTGATTCTATTAAAAAAATTCCAAGTTACACCTAAAAATTACTCACAGTTATAAATTAATGCTGAAAAATAACATTGTTTATTAGAAAAAGCCAGAAGGTTCAATAAGCTTGCTTTTTTAAACTTGTCTTGAATCTGGCCTTTGGTGGCTCATGCTGACATCCTAGCTACCCAAAATTCTGAGTTCTGAGCATAATGGTTCAAAGCCAGCCTGGGCAGAAAAATCTGTGAGACTCTTAGCGCCAATATATCTCTTGCAAACTAGAAACGGCACTGTGTCTCAAGTGGTCCAGTGTTATTCGTGAGCTGAAGAGCACAGGGAGAGTGCCCAGGCCCAATATTCAAGCCCCACGACCTGCAAAAAAAATTGGCATGGATTTTTACTTTATTATTTCATGATTTTTTATGTGAAAATATGTACGGAGGGTTTATAATTACATGAACAAAGTAATGAGTACATTTCTTATCAAGCATTGTTGCCTCCTCCCTTGTTTCCCCGTCCCATCCCTTCCCATCTCACTTTCTGCCCCCTGTCCCCCTGTGCCAAAGTTGTAAAGTTCGATTTTCGACATAACGTCTTGTATATGTCATTGTTGCAATGGGTTCATATGAATCCCAATTTGTTTTTTCCTTCCCCTCCCCAAATTATATCAACATCAAATACAGTGAAAATAGAGGTTATTTTGTGGGGAAGGGACATAAAAAGCAACAAAGAAATCATCTTGTAAATATGGTAGAAACAACAGCAAGAAAGAAAAACCATTTGAGTCCTTATCTTGGTGTTCATTTCACCTAACAACAACTTGTCTGATAGCTTAGGTTTATCTCCGACATATAGCAGCTATTGCAAATAAGGGAAACTATGGAAGCTAGGGTTTTTTTGGCCTGGATTACTTTACTTAATATAATTTTTTCCAAGTCTTTCCATTTCCTAACAAATGGAGCAATGCCATGTTTTCTGATGGAGGCATAGAATTCCATTGTTTATATATACCACTTTTTATTATTGTAAGAATACCATACAGAGGAGTTATAATTAAATGGACAAAATAACAAGTACATTTCTTATCAAGCGTTGTTTCCACATTTTATGGATCCATTCATCTACTGAGGGGCATCTGGGTTGGTTCCATATCTTAGGTATGGTAAATAATACTGCAATAAACATAGTGGTGCTGGTAGCTATACTATGGGTTTGTTTTTGATCATTTGGGTAAATGCCCAAAAGTGGGATTGCTGTGTCACAGCGGAGCTCTATATGGAGTTTTTGAGGAACCTCCATACTACTTTCCAGATGGTTGAAAAAGATTACAGTCCCACCGACATCCTGTCTAGCTTGTCTTGTTATTACAGTTCTGCATTATGGCCATTCTAACTTGGGTAAGGTGGTATCTCAATGTAGTTTATATTTGCATTTCTTTTATAGCTAGGAAGGTTGAGCATTTCTTCGTGTATCTATTGGCTATCCTTCCTTCCTCTTCAGAGAAGTTTCTCTTTAGTCTTTAGCCACTTATTTATTGGGCAGTTGCTTCTTTGACGATTTGTTGTTGGAGGATTTAATTTTTTGAGTTCCAGGTATATTTTAGATATGAGACTCTTGTCCGTTGTATGGCTAGTGAAGATCTTCTCCCAATCTGTAGGCTTTCTATTGACCTTGCTAGCTATGTTCTTTGCCATGCAGAAGCTCTGCAATTTCATGCAATTCCATGCGTCCAAACTTTCTTGGATCTGTTGTGTTTCTGGGTTTCTATTAAGAAAATTTCAGCTTGTGCCAAGGACAAACAGGTTATCTCCTAGTTTGTCCTGCAAAGTTTTCAGGGTGTCTGCTTTGACTCTGAGGTCTTTCATTCATTTGGAGTTGATTCTTTTTTTAAATTTTTTATTTATTTTATTGTGAAAATACTGTACAGAGTGGTTACAATTACATGGGAAAGATAATGAGTACATTTCTTATCAAGCATTGTAGTCTCCTCCTTTGTTTCCCTTTCTGGGTGATATATATGGATCTAGCTTTAGTTTTCTACAAGTGATTAACCAATTTTGTCAGCACCATTTCCAGAATAAGCTTACTTCCATTCTATTTCTTAGCTCCTTTATTGAAGATTAGGCGGCTATAGGTCTGTGAGTTCATTTCTGGGTTTTCGATTCTATTCCATTGGTCTTGAGGTCTGTTCTTGTGCCAGTACCAAGCTGTTTTGATTATTATGGCTTTGTAGTAGAGTTTGAAATTTGGTATTAATATTCCTCTAGGACTATTCTTTCTGTTGAACATTTTTGCTCTTCAGAGTCTTTTATTGTACCATATGAATTTTTGGAATTCCTCTTCTATTTTCTTGATGAATGAGTTTGTAATATTGATAAGCATCACATTGAATTTGTAGATAGCCAAGGGAAGTATTACCATTTTCACGATTTGATTCTTCAAATCCAGGAGCCTGGGAGGTTTTTCCACTTTCTAAATTGCGTTTTTATTTCCTTTTTCAGGTTTTTAAAGTTTGCATCATAAAGATCCCTCACATCTTTGATTAAGTTGCTTTCTTGATTTCAGCCATGCTTTTCTCATTGTTGGCATACAAAAAAATCTATTGATTTTTGAGGTTTACTTTTTCCCTTGTTACTTTGCCAACGTTTTGAATCAGCATGATTAATTTCGGAGTGGAGTCGGTAGGATTATTTAAATACAACATCATGTCATCTGCATATAGGGAGAGTTTTACATCATCTTTCCCTATTTGGATCCCTTTTATGTTTGCATCTTGTCTTTTTCTGTAGCTAGGCATTTTAATACTAAATTGAAAAGAAGTAGAGAGAGGAGAGTGGACATCCTTGTCTCGTTCCTGAGTTAAGAAGAAATGGCTTTAATTTTTCACCATTAAGTACAATGCTGGCTGTACGTTTGTCATATACAGCCTTTATTGTATTGAGGAATGTTGACTGGATTCATAGTTTTTACAGAGCTTTTATCACAAAGGGTGTTGATTTCTAATTTTGTTCCCTTGGATATTGTTTCTTGGCTCTTACTGTGGGCCTGTTGGTTTTCTATGTGTAGGATACTTTTGTCTTCTGTAGGACTGGATACATCGTTTCAATGTTTCTTTGCTATGGACAGTTTTTATTCGACCTTCGGTTATGAAGGATAGTTTAGTTGGGTACAGTATTCTTGGTTGATAGTTGTTTGTCTTTAGCGCATGGCATACACGATTCCAGGATCTTCTTGCTTTAATCGGCTCTGCTGAGAAATCTGGGATGATTCTAATTGGTTTCTGTTTATAGGTGATTGTTCTTTTCTCCTTGAGATCGTTAAGGCTCCATTCCTGGGTCTGAATTGATCCTGTGCAGATTATAATGTGACAGTGGGATATCTTGTTTTGGTTTGTTCTATTTGGGTATCTACAAGCTTCTTACATCTGAATAGGCCTATCTTTTTGTATATTTGGAAAGTTCTCTGCTAGATTTCTGTTAAATAAATTTTCTGGACCATTAACTTCTTTTTCTAGGTGCTCCTCTATACCCATTATCCTCAGATTAGGCCTTCTGATGGTGTATTCCAAATGTTGAATAGATCTATCATATTTTTTGGATTTGTCTTGCATAGTTTTATGTTTTTTCTCTATAATATATAGGCTGTCTTCAATCCCCGAGATTCGATCTTCTGCATGGTCTAACCTACTGACAAGACTTTCTACTTTGTTTTTTATTTCTTTTTCTTCTAATTGGTCGGCTTTGAAGGCTTCAAAATCTTTGTTGGAGCTTTTTTTAGATCTTGTACGAAATTCTTTACTTCCTTAATTTTGTGTTCAGTTTCTCAAATCACTTAGTTGATTGGTTATGGTTTCCCTGGACACCCATTCTTTCTGTAGGGCTCTATTCAACATTCCATTTGGGGTCTCCCTAACTTCTTTCAGTGGTCTGTTTATGGATTCCATGAATGCCTCGATTTATCTTTGTCTAGTCTCATCCTGCTCTCATAATTCCTGTATTACTCTTTGATTAGTTTCGTCATGTTCACACAATTCCAGTAATTCTCTATGGCTGTGCTCTGCCTGCTCATGCATTTCCTGTATTTATCTTTGACTCTTCTCAACCTGCTTATGCAATTTCTGAAATAATCTTTAAGTAGCTTCCTAATAATGCTTACAAGATTCCTGTATTAATCTTTGGTTTGCCTCCTCTCGCTCCCTATCATGATCACACTGAGTCCTTTGCAAGTTCAATCATTTCATTCACCATGTTTACTAGTAGTGTATGTACAGGTTTTTATGGAGCTTCTCTGGACTATTCATTATCAATTCTGTAACCTGATTAACATGAGTGGGATTTGAGCTACCTGAACTGGCCATTTTTATTGTGCTTTTCGGCTTCTTCTGCCCATTAGGTATGAAAGCAACACAAATTTTGTGCTAGAACACTATTTTAAAGCAAGCATCAGCCAGAGTCCTGTAGCTGCACAATACAGATGGCTGCAAATACAATCTAATTCAACAGATACAATCTATTCAACATCAAACAACTATGTATTACTGTGCTAAAAACAACAAAAAAGTATTTGGCAAACCAGAAATTATTAGCTTTAGGGAGAAATGTGGGGACAAATAGGACTAGAGGGATGTGGAGGGGTAAAAGGAGAGTAAATTTAACCAATTCCTAATCTCAGAGAGGGAAATGGATTGGACAGAATGACAGGAGAGAAATTAAGAAAAAGAGAATTTGAAAAACAAAAACTAAATTTAAGAAGTGAAACACTTAAAAATTATGTACTTTTAAAGAAATGATATGAAGAGAAGAAAAGGATAGGATGAGAAGCGGAGAGGGATAGAAAGAAAAATGAAAGCAAAAAATTAAAAAAATATTAAAATTAGTTACTTAATAATTATGTAGGTATAAAGAGATGATACTGCTTTTAAAGAAGTTAAGCCTAAGAGCTTGTGAATTGAGTAATAAATTTCTGGATTAAGTATGTACACAATAGTGAATAAGTCTAATAATTGACGACAGTTATATATCATGGGATGAGCAGAACAGCAATTAAGTCATGCAAAATAAAAGAGAGAAAAAAATGAAAACAATAAAAAAGGACCAAAAGCTGAAACACACACACACACAAACACACACACACACACACACACACACACACACACACACACACACATACACACACCCCAAAAATAAAAATTATGAGAAAAAAAGATGAAGAGAAATCACTTTAAAAAAGTAAAAATTTAAGAAAAGTTTCAAAAAAGAGTTCCTTGATTTTTTGTTTTTTTGGGGATGAATGGGAAGACCCTGTATCTCCCCTGTGTCCATAACGAGTCTCGTGGTAGAGTCTCGGCTCTGCTTGTGGTGTTTGGTATTCCTATGGCTTGATTGGTTTCCTGTCTGTTTGGGCAGGCAGAAACTGCTGTTTTAGGCATGTTTTTTGATCCTCCTCCCAGGCTAGTTCAGGGGGAGGGAGATCTGCTTGGAGTATCACAAAAGAGGAAGATGGCTGTTTCCTCTAGTTTGGAGATGCTGTGATGAGGCTAGGTTCTGGGTAGGGTTGAGGTTTTTCAGCAAACAGTAACTTTTCCCTGAGGGGTTAACTCCTGAGACACTCACAGAACCCAGCTTGGAGCTTTTCTAGGGCTTTATGTGAAAAGACCCCAGACCCTCAACCCAGAGCCCCATTGTGCTCTTTAGGAAAAACTGCTGCCCCCTCCCCTACATTCCTAAGAAAGCAAAGCAGGACACAGGCTAACTATTAAACACTGAGTCACCACCTGTAGACCTCAGCGTGACGGTAATACATGCCTTAAAGCTAGACATTCCTGGGAAATAGCCGACCCACCTGTCCCTTCCTGTAAAACTTAACCCTAATGGCAGGGTAGGGCGGGATGTAATAAATCACTTGTCAAAATTAGGGAACAAGAAGTTTTGGGGCATTTCGACCAGAACCGGCATGACGGGGCAAGTACCGGCACGTCAGCTCCCCCCCCCCCACCTACCCCATCTGACCAGCGTAACCCGACCAATCCCCACCCTGAGCGTAATTTGAAATTAACCAATCATTCCCCCTGTAACCACGCATCTCGCTTCTGTAACCTCGCTTCTGCTGCCCATAAAAATAGGGTGCTTTCAGGCACTTGGTGCGCAAGTCTTCCGATAGACCTTGTCGCCCCGGGTACCCGTGTAACCGGTTCTCAGACATTCAACCCGAACCTTGTGGATCTCGTGGTTGAGTGCACCTGGGAACTGAGGGCGCGCCCGAATAAACCTCTTGCTGATTGCATCCGCACAAGTGGTCTCGTTGTTCCTTGGGGAAGGGTCTCTTCAGATTGAAGGGCACCCCACGCCGGGGTCTTTCATATGTTTACTGAATTTCAATTGTTTGTCTAGGCTGTTGTAGGGAGAGGCAGTCTCTGGCTGTGTTTACGTGGTGAAGAAAGTCCCTCCTCTGTGGGCGGAGTTTTTTCTGCCTGGGCTGGGTGATTTTCTCCTGGGTGGAACTGACATCATAACTGACATAACTATCTTCATAAACCTATTGTGTGATTGTGGTATTTCCCTTGCCAGGTAAGTATGGGAAGGGATGGGAAGGGGTAACAAAGGAGGAGGCTAAATTGCTTGGTAAGAAATGTACTCATTATCTTGCCCCTGTAATTGTAACCCCTCTGTACAGTATTTTCACAATTAAAAAAAACCTATTGTGACCTATTGTAACATGGTAAACCTATTGTGACCTCATCACCATTATAGCATCACTAACTAAGTATAACATCAAAATATTATTATCACTCAATATTGTGACATCATATTGCCATTGTGATATCACTGTTCCATTGGGTTTTTCAAACCTATTATGACCTCATAACATTTTACAAAACTCGTGGACTTTGAGCCTATTAACTTGTGAACTTGCACACTTATGATGCATAAAACACAAGACAATCCAATGAGGCACATTGAAGATAACTTTATTCACACTAGAAATGGGCCTGCATTTACCTTGTCATGGGCTGTACACTCAGTGACAGCCCAACCCCAACCACCAAACCTCAGACGTCCAATAGGCATAGTTAATTGGTTTGCAAAACACCAAACTCCCAATTATCATCTCCATGCTCCAAACTTCAATAGGTAAGGCTTTTTCCTTTTCCCTTATTACGTCCTTCTTTATAGACTTTTCCTTCATTTCCTTTTTTTCCCTTCCATAACTTCCTTCTTTTCTTTAGGCTTCTCCACTACACTTCTCTGGACAGGTGGCCAATTGGCTTCCTTCCCCTCCTGTTCTCCCTCAAATTCCACTTCTCCCAGGTCTTTCCCCTCCTGCTGTCTCACCACTTCCTTCCTTGGAGGTCATTCCGTGATTTTCTCCAATTCCATTGCTCTGAACATGCAGCCTATATATAGTTTGAACGCCTCCATCACTCCAGTGGGTTTCCTACCTAACAGTTTTCAACCATCACTTCACAAACTGCCTGTTCCCCAATCAATTCTTCACAGCTCATCATGTGAGGATGACATCCTACCCCCTCCAGCAGCATGCCCTGCTCACTTGTGTGGCACGCCCCATGCACTTCAGTGGGCCAGGTCATGGGGCAACATTGATTAGTTGTCCCTGCTCATTATTAGGACCATGCTGCTCCATATATTTCCCCCATTGTTTTGCATGGCCAATCAAATCCTTGATTCCTTCTAACCAAATCCTAAAAATTCCCTTCACTCCACCAAATGAACAGGCTTAAATGGTAAATTTAATAGAAAACAAGTTAATTATAGAAACATACTAGTTAGCACTAATTAACACTTAGTAAGTCTTGTCCTTAACAGTTCATTTTGCAGCCTTCTCTGTATATTGGTCCACTACCTATTCCACTTGAGACTGATGTATCCAATGCTGTTTTCGTGCTAATTCAATAGGCGATAGTGAAGTTAGCACCACCAAGTAAGGTCCTTCCACTTCGGGTCCAATTCACGAGCATGATGAATTTTTACCCACACCAGCTGTCCAGGCAAGAAAGAGTGGGTGGAGTTTCTTATTTTCTTTTTTAAACTCCATTTCTTAGTTTATTTCACTTACCTGGGGTCTAGTTTTTGAATTTATTTCTGAAGTGAGACTTGTTATAGAATAAACTAAACTACTCTCCTCAACAAAATTTTCCTTCCAACTGGATTTAATTTCTTTTTTTATATTTGAAATTTTTATTTTCATCCTAATGTTTATTTTTTAAACACTTTTTATTATTATTATCTTTAAGTAGTTCAACAAAGAAGTTCCCATTCTACAAAACAGTACACGAATACAAGGTGTCTGACAACATTGTCACCCATCCCTCGTAACCTTTCCTTCTGGCACCGTTTTTGTAAAAATTGAGATAGGTGATTACATATATTTCACATATTTCACAGTATTTTGGAATTGCGATACTTAGTTAAAGTCATAAACACATTTTAACCTTGACAAGGCACATTATTGTTATCATGGTCTAACGTTTTTTAATTCTATGAGCTTTGACAATCCAAATTATTTTTCCCACCTCAGATGATATTTACATTTTTTTCCTTTTGCTTAATGTAGGCTATTCCCTCTTGCCCTCTTTCCCTCTCATAAACCTCTTCCCATCACTGTGTTTGGGTTGCTTAGTTATTTTTCTTCTATGTCCACTGCAACTGATGGGACCCTTTGTTGTATGTTGTTCCATTTTCCACTTATTGTGTTCCTCCTCCTGGCTTTCCTCCATTGCGTGCATATTTCTGCCGTCTACATAGTCAAGAACATGGAGTCATTAATGGTGATACAACAAAATGAGTGGCTGTCCGTTGTTCCTTGAGTCCTGTTTACTTTGTCATACCTTCTTGCATTTTGGCTTTAGCATCTATGTATCACATAGACTCTATGCCGTTTGTCTCATTGTTCTTGGCTTACCTCACTCAAATAATTTGGTCTAGTTCCATCCATTTCCCTGCAAATACCTTCATTTTGTCCTTTCTAATGGCTACATGGTATTCCATTTTATATAGGTTCCACATTTTTTGGATCCACTTATCAGTTGTGGCTTATCTGGGTTGTATCCAAATCTTGGCTATTGTGAACAGTACTGCAATAATCATAGAGGTGTGTATGTCTATGTACACTGGTTCCTGTTGTTCAGAGTAGGTGCCTAGGAGTCGTATGGCCAGTTCATAGGACAGGTCGATATTTAGCTTTCGTAAGTACCTCCAGACTGCTTTCCAAAGTGGTGGTATTAGTATACATTCCCACTAACAATGTAGTAATGTTTCTTTCTTTGTATCCCTTCCAGCATTTGTCATTGGCTTAATTTAGAATGTGGGCCATTCTGATTGGGGTAAGGTGGTATCTCAGAGTTGTTTTAATTTGCATTTCCCTTACAGCCAGGGATGATGAACATTTCCTCATGTATTTCTTTGTCGTTTCTATCTCTTCTTCTAATAAGTCTCTCTTTAGCTTCCTTGACTATATCAAGATAGGTTTGTTAGGTTTGTGAAGGGTTAGTTTCTTGACTTCACCATATATAATATAATGGATATTATAATATAATGGTATTAGACGCTTGTCTGTTATATTTCTGGTAAATATTTTTTCCCATTTCTTCCCATTTCCTGGTAATCTCTATGATTTTTTCTTAGGCTTTTATAGTTTTCATGAAACAGACCCTCTATATCTTTAGTTAGGTTAATTCCTAGACACTTTTTATTTTGAGGTTATTGTGAATGGGGTTGTTTCTTTGATTTCCCTTTCTATTTGTACATTGTTACTATACAGAAAGACGATTGATTTCTGTGGGTTAATTTTGTATCCTGCTAATTTGCCAAATTGGTTTATAAGTTCTAAGAGTTTGGAGATGGAGGTTTAGGGATTGGTTATTTATAAAATAATGCCATCTGCAAAATGAGATAGCTTATCTTCTTCCTGTCCTATGTGGATCCCTTTAATGTCTTTCTCTTGCCTTATTGCTCTGTCTAAGAATTCCATAACTATATTGAAGAAGCTTGTATAAAGTTGGCATCCTTGCCTTGTTCCTGTTTTTAGGGGAATTGGTTGTAGTTTTTCCCTATTAAATATAATATTGGCCTTTGATGTGCCATGTAAGGCTTTTATTATGTTATGAAATGTTCCTTCTATTCCTATTTTTTCCATAGTGTTTAACATAAATGAGTGCTGAATTATATCAAAAGCCTTTTCTGCATCAATGGAGATAATCATGTGGTTCTTGACCTTGGATCTGTTGATGTGATCGATTAGATTTATTGACTTACCTATGTCAAACCATCCTTGCATCTCTGGAATGAAACCCACTTGGTCATAATGTATAATTTTTTTAACTGTTTCTGGATTCTGTTGGCTGCAATTTTATTGAGGAGCTTTTTATCTGTCTTAATCAAACAGATTGGTGTGTAGTTCTTTTTTTGTTGGGTCTTTGCTTGGTTTGGAGATGAATGTAATATTGGCTTCATAGAATGAGTTTGGGATTACTCCCTCTCTTTCTATTTCTCTGAAGCGCTTGAGGTCTTATAGAATTCTGTAGTGAATCCATCAAGTCCTGGGCGTTTCTTGTTGGAAGGGTTCTGGTTACTTCTAGTATGACATTTTAGGTAATTAACATGTTTAATTGATTTCTTTCTTCTTGGTTCTGTTTGGGAAATTTGTATTTCTTATTTTTCAGGCAGAAAAAAAGTTTATTTACTGAACTGTTGCCCACACCATGTATGGTGGAGAAGCATGACTTAAAGGGAAGGGGGCGACCCACCTCTGGGCCAGAACTTATCTAGGCTAGGGAAAGGAAGAAGTTGGCCAGGTGGTGAAAAGTGTGGTCACACTGGATCTCGATGTGACCTCAGGGTCTGGGACCCTCCTAAGGTCAGATGGGAGGCTTGTGACCAGAGGTGGCCCAGGATGTGATCTAGCAAGAGGAGAAGGTGACTGCTTCCAGGTCTGCTAGTTACCTATGTAACAGATATTGGGCGGAAACTTAGCCAAGAAGTGTGGAGGTGTCCCTGTTCAAACCTTACATTCCAACTTTTTGATTATAAAAAAAGGTGAAGATTCTCTCTGGCTATTTCGTGTTTGCAAGGGGTATCAACTCTAGGGGTAAAAGGTTGAAACGCGATCCCCTCTGAGAGAAGGCAGAAGGCAAGAGCTGTCACTTGGGCAATGAGTCCTTTGATGAAGTCTGGAGGAGGCAAGTCTCTTGGATGAAGTATGGAGAAGTCTCACGAGGCATTGAGGGACCGAAAAAAATACTAGAGAGCAAATAAATGGCAAGAGGAAGGACTTGGGGCTGAAAATGTTGGTAGACGTATCCCTAGCTACTTCTGATATCTGGCGACTAGGTAGAGAAGAAGTCAAGTGACAAAGGCAAGAATAGAAATTCCTGTCCAATTGAAAGGTCGACAGGTATGGACATTAGATGGGCAGTCTTCTTACTTCTATTGACCTCCCTGCTCTGGTTACTTTTGAAAGGGCAGGCACAAAGTGGCTGATGTGGTATCATCTCCTCTTACTCTTTTCCATGTTCCTTTGTTCTGCAGACTGGCTGATTCTAAGTGTCATTGGTGGGATGGTTTGTCCCAGTTGGTATTCAAGGAGGTTTGAACTCAATTCCTGGGCACTAACCCTGAACACTTTGAGTTATAGAAACTCGTGCAGTGTTTTCTGGTTGGAGATAAGAGGCTCAGTCCAAGCTTCCAGACTGTCTTTTTGCAGGTTAGTTGGGAGATGGAGTCATAGGGATTTTACAGCCACAGCTGGATTTGAATTGCAACTTTGTCACAAACATCCTTTGTTATTTTCAATTAAAGCAACAAGGAGATCAAATAGAATAAGTAGAGCTTACCTGGTCCTTATCAAGAATTGACCAAATATTCTGCAATGTCAAAACTTGTTAGATGGGAGAATCTTAGCACAGATATGCCCAATATTTTAGAATCAAATAGTGAGTACTAGCCTAAACAACACAAAACAAAAAAGGCAAAACTCAAATCCTAAAATTTTATACAAGAATGTTCAGACATCTTTGCTAACAAAGCACATCAGATGGTTGGGCCTCAGTTTCCAGAGTCTATGAAAAGAGCAACTTGTTAGCAAGGCACATTTGAATAGATGGATGGAGGAGAAGAAAGCTTGGTGGAAGGGTAAGGATTGGAGGGGGACAAATCCTTCACCCACCATTTGGCCAAGATGGCAAACTCAAGATGGCAAATTTCTAAAAAAATGCAAATAAAGCCTGAACAAAAAAATCAAGCCTAGTTTGGCTAGCCTTTTAGAGAGAAAGTAGAATGGGTCCCCAGGACCCAGCCCATGTCCCACGCTTCATGGCACAATACACAAAGTTGTAGAAAAGAAATGGAGAAATATAGAAAGGTGGACATGATTAGCAGACAGCAAACAGATCCTGAAAGTGAACAGACTTTTGACCATTTACCATTGCAGAGGCAAAAATTGTCTAAATTTTTGAACAGCATAAAAAATTAGGTGCTCTGGCTATCCAGGGAGCACATGAGGCATTTCAGAGGGGTTTCATGGCTCGGGCATGACTTGTAGCACCCCATTAAATGTGTAGGAGCATCAGTCTGGTGAGTGAAGAAGAGCTGACTAGGCAGAAGCAATGTCCCTACTTCGCCCAGAGCAGTCTAGAGAGAAATGGGCAAGATCCCATAACCAAGCAACCTCGGGTTCGGAGGTGACCAGCCTTTCCGATAAAGGCTATAGGAACTCGCTAGCATGGTGCCACATCTGAACAGAGATTGAGCAACAGAGAGCCGTAGAGAGTAGTTTCACTCACCAGAGAAGAGAAGTGGTGTCGAGGTGCATGTGAAGGCCAGCAATGGTATCGGTGAAAAGTCTCGCGTGGTGTCTCAAGACAGTTTAGTTCACAGAAAAGGATTGGATAGGAAATTCTAACATTTCCAACTCAATAACCCCATCTGAGTTACAACATCATATGTAAGGAACATTATATAGGTAGGTTTCATTCGGTAGCCTATGAAGAGAATACTACACACTATTAAGGCAGGAAAGGAAGTTTATTTACCGAACTGCTGCCCCAACCTTACATGGTGGAGAATCAGGTCCAAAAAGGAGAGGGGAGATAGCAATTTGTATTTCTGTAGAAATTCATCCATGTCTGCTAGGTTTTCCTTCCTTTGTAAGTAGAGTCTGGAATTATTTCTTTATGATTGTTTGGATGTCTTCGATGTTTGTTGTAATTTTTCCTGTGGTATCTCTGATAATATTGATTTTTGTCACTTCTCTTATTTTCTTAGTTTCTCTTGCCAGTGGTCCGTCAGTCTTATTGATTCTTTTCTTATAAACAGTTTTTTGTTGTATTAATTTATTTATAATTTTCTCAGTCTCTATCTCATTAATTTCAGCTCTTATATCATTTATCTATTTCTGTCTAGCAACTTTAGGTTCAATTTTTTTTCTTGTTCCTCTAGCAGTTTTACTTGTATCATAAGATTGTTTATTTGGTCTCTGTTTTCTTGATATGTGCACTGAGAGTAATACATTTGCCCCTCAGAACTGCTTTTGCTGGGTCCCATAGGCTTCTTTGTGATGTTTCTTCATTTTTACTGAATTGTAGGAACTTTTTATTTCTTCTTTAACTTCTTCTGTGACCCATGTATTGTTCAACTTAGTTCAGTTTAATTTCCATGTGTTTAAGTTTTTTCTACTTTATGCCTTGTTACTAAGAACCAGTTTGATTCCACTATGGTCAGATAGAATACAGGGTATTATGTCGATCCTCTTGTATTTACTTAAATTCCTTGTATGAACTAAGAAATGATCTATTGTATAAAAAGTGAAGGGGTTGGCAAGAGTTAGACCCTGCTGGTATAAATGCCTGTAATTGTAGCTACTCAGGAGGCTCAGATCTGTGTATTCAGGTTCAAAGCCAGACCACACAGGAAAGTTCATGAGGCTTTTCTGGGGTTGTTCAGCACCACACCCTGCGTCATGACTGGGGTTGTTTACCACCTTTGCCACCATGGGCTGGGCTGGGCTGCTTTTGCAAGCCAATATGGAGAGGCCCTCCACCCCACCAGGAGTGAGGTTTTAAACAGTTCTGTTGCCTCAGGCTGGGCTGGGCTGCTTATGTGGGCCAGTATGGAGAGGCACAAACCGCCATGGGTCTGGAATTTTTCACTGCAGCTGTCACCATCCCAGTTATCACTGCCACCCCGGGCTGGTCTGGGTTTTTCCTGTGGGCTAGTGCCAAGAGGCATTGTGCCCAGAGTCTGGGTGGTTTGCCACTCCTGCCAGCTGCTGCTGCTCCTGACTGGGTTGGGGTGGTTGCACCAGCCAGGCAGAGGCGCCATGCCAGGGAGGGTGAGGGGAATTTTCATGCCGGCTTTTCTGAGATTTCGGTTTGTAGTCTCTGGGTTGGCACTGGACCTGGGGAGTCTTCTGTGAGCCTTGGGATGTTTGTGGGTGTGTAGTCCTCAGAGGGTCCAGAGCCAGGCCGCTTAAGCAACCTGGCACAAAGCTCCACCACTGAAGCTGCTCAGCGGTGAGCCCCATCACCAACAAGAGTTGGGGGAAGGGTCTTCCCACTTTATTGTCTGTGTAGGTTTTTCCCTTTTTTTTTTTCACTTCCTGTATCTCTCTGAGTAAACGCCTCTTTTTTGTGGGTCACTTGCAGAAATGGAGCATTGAAATCCAAACTCTGTATTTCATTGGGGAGAGCTGTGGTGTTTCCCTGCTGTTCCATCGCCATCTTGGCCCCTCTCCTTTAGGTGGAGTTTTTCTTTGGTGGGCGGTGGGCCTTGGTTACCAAAGGATAGGTCCCATAAAAGAATATGTTGTAAAGCCTGCAGATTGTAGCTAGACATTTCTGTTAATATAGCCTTCCCAAATTTAGGAAGCAAAGGGGGTGGTCTACCCTAATGTATTTCAAAGGGTTTAAATCCTTTAACATAAGGGCTACATCTTGGTCGAAGGAGAGCAAAGTGGAGGAGGCTCACTTGCCATGGACAGTCTCTGTATTTAATTTAGTTAGTTTCCTTTGAGGGCATATTCATTCTTTCTAATGCCTTGAACTCTGAGTTCTATAAATGGATTGTAATTTCCAATTTATTCCTAGAGTGTTATTTAATAATTGAGAACTTGGGCCATGAATGCAGGGCCATCTTTGGACCCCAAAGCTAAGGGCAAAACAAATCAAGGAATTGTTACATGCCTCAGCTCAGCCTGAAAAAGTGTCCACTGTTACTAATAGATAACAATAACCATACTTTCAAGGCTTTACCTCTGTGAAGTCCACTTTCCGAAATTCACCATCTGAGGTTCCTCACATATGAGTTATTTCCATAAGTTCCAGCTTTTCAGCATTTACCTATTGGAAATTACCTACAAACCTTACAAATTATTGTCAGGCTAAGGCCCCACTGGTTTTCAGAACATTTTTGGGTAGTGGCCTCGGGAAATTTACCAGGGTGCATATATCTACACGTAAACTGACAGAAAGCTTAAGCCTGTATGCATTTTTCACAAGTTCAGTGTCAACATTTGGACACTTATTACAACAGTTTTTGCTTGTTCCTTTAATTTTAAAGACTAGTAGCTCTAGAGACCCCACTGGTTTTAAAGAGTGATCTCCCACACTACCTGATCAGCTCCCTGTATCTTAGAGACTCTAGTTGCTTTAACTCCTGTACAGTACTCTGAACCTTGGAGACTTCTTCCATTTTATTCTCCTCCTTTTCTCTCAAATTTGCTTTCAAGATCGCAATCTCCTTCTCAATTTGCTCCTTAACCTGTAACTGTTTTGGCAGGGTCACCGGAGAGTTCCTTTGACTGGACAACTGCTGCTCCTTCTCACAACTTTGCTTGCTCTTCATCTCCTCCCTTAAGTTCACAAAGGTGCTATTGCGAGGTATTTTTTTCCCACCTCCACCTGTTCCATTCGGACACGATGCTTCTGCATTTCATTTATGGTGAAGATCTCAGCACTGTTTTGGGGCTTTTACTCTAGTAGTTTCTCTTTCTAGTTTTCCACTTCAGTGTATTTTTGTGACCGATCTTTCAACTGTTTGTTTAGCTCTTCTGTTTTTCTTCCTAAAGCTCTTTCCCTTTACCCAGCATTCCCTATCAGAGCATGTGGTCCTTTAACACTTTCTGAAGAGTAACAATCTCTTTCTTGAGCCTGATATTTTCCTGTTTACCTTTCTTGGCCTCATCTTCTATGACACAGCACTTCCCAGTCTTCTCTGCTAACTATTCTTTCCTTCTTTCTCTAATGCTTTGAATTTCTGGTGACACTCTTCAAAGCTTATAATCGACATGTATTTCAGCCTAATACATTCTTATATCAGATCCAGCTCCTTTTACATGGCCATGATTTCTGTTTTTTGTTTTTTTTTTTTGTCGGTCTTGGGGCTTGAACTCTGGGCCTGAGCGCTGTCCCTCAGCTCTTCAGCACAAGGCGAGTGCTCTACCACTTGAGCTACAGTGCCACTTCCAGTTTTCTGGTGGTTTATTGGAGATAGGAGTATCACGGTCTCTCCTGCCCGGGCTGGCTTTCAACCGAGATCCTCAGATCTCAGCCTCCTGATTAGCTAGGATTACAGGCGTGAGCCACCAGCACCCGGCCATGGCCATGATTTCTTAATTCAGCATCAGAATCTCTTCTTGGCCTCATTTGTGGTTAGCAAGGATGGAAGCATTGGTGTCCTGTGCTTCTGTCAGCCTCTGATCTGTGATCCCCTAATTTGCCTCATGCTCACCGAGGCTAGTGTACTTGAATTTCATTTGATTCTGATTGTTTTCTAGGTTCCTTTTGAGGATTTTCTTCTCATTTTTGACTCTCACAAGTTTCTAATTTATATCTTCAAATCTTTTCTTCACATCAAATAATTCTCTCTCTTTTCTCCAGTGTGCTCTTCTATGTGCTTTTAATCTCTTGGTGGGTCTTTGACTGGCATATATTGGTGATTCAGTCTTTTATAAGCCTGTTTTTTGAGATAGAAGTGTGTGAATATTTTCTTTGTCACATTTCTTCTTAAGTTCAGAAGGCTACTTTTTAAATTGAACACAATTGGAATTCAGAGCCCCTTGCTCCTTTGCATATTTCTCAGAGATATAAACACATTTTTCAGATGGTTAATGTGATTACTTAACCTGTCATTTTCTATCTTTCTCCTCCTTGAACATTCCTTTTCCCAATGTCCATTTTGCTTGCAATAATCACACTGATCTAGTTCTAGAGGTTCCCTACTGCCAGTTGCAACTGAATTGTACTGTCTTTGCCAAGGAGTTCTTCATCCCTATTCTGGTGCTCCTACCAAAACTCAAACCCCCTTATTAAACCCTTTTTCCAGGGTATCTCTGTTATCAAATACCCACTGGGCAACCACTTCCAACTTAAAATACACCTTTCCCTCAAAACCTTCTAACTATTGAAGGTTTCTTCTAATATCTGGGGCTGACTGGGTAACAAAGGCCATATTTAGGGATCTTTGATTCTCCAGGGCTTCAAGATCTATAGGCTTATAGGTCCTATAGGCTTCTGGGAAATGTTCCAGAAAAGCATTAAGATACTCACTGGGGAACTGTATCATCTCACTCACTTTAGATTGATGACTTGGCTTTCTATCCACTGCGGTATTCCTGCTAACCGAACCTGGCAATAATTGGTAAGCATTTCCATACCTCAATCACTGTTAGTCTCAGCTTGGGTAAATCTGGGTAAAGACTTGCTCCAATTGGTCTGGTTCAATAGCAGGCTTAATGTCTGGTCCAAGGACCACCTTCAAGTCACCGAGCAGGATTCACTCCCTTTTCTACGAAGTGAAAAGCACCTGTAAAATTTGCTGACACTTATCCCAGATGTGCTTGTTTGTGAAAATTGCTCTCGCTAATGAGGTAATGAGCCCCTGTTTTTTTTTTCTGAAAAGGATGGATTTTTCTGTTTCCAATTATACAGGTCACTAGTGGTAAAGGGAACATATATTAGAAAGGGGGCCTGCTCACCATAACCTCCATATTCCTGTCTCAAGGGTAAGAAGGCTAACATACCACATTGTACAGCCTCAGGCTGGTACAAGTAACCACTTTTGGTATGGGAGGACTTAACATTAGAGGTGCTGATGGCAAAGAATAGGAAAGAGAGTACATCAGTGCATCTTCCTCTGAGGGACTCTATAAGCCCGGGGGAGAATTTTTTGGATATGACAACTTTAGGCCTTGTTTTCCCATCCTGAGAAAAGGACTAAACAGAAGTGCATACAGGACACTGATAGAACTATCCGCATACACACAGAGACCAATAGCCACAGACACTTAACCCACATGTCCCACACCTTTCAATGTTGAACTCTACAGAAGGACCCAGATGACAGACAGAACATCCAAGATTGCCTCTTGAGGAGGTCACAGATGACCTCTGGAGGACGTCACATATGTCCTCCCTAGCAGTCCTTAGATGACCTCTCCTGGAGGTTCCAAATGGCTTCCTAAGAAGTGTCAGATGACCTCCAAAGGAGGTCCCAGATGTCCTCTCAATGAGTCTGAGATTACCTCTCAAGTATCTCAGATGGCCCCTCAAGGAGGCCACATATGAACTCCAGAGGAGGTTCCAGATAACTCTGTTGAGAAAGCCACAGATGACCTCCAGAGAAGGTCATATATGGTTTCTCAAGGAAGTCCCAGATGATGTCCAAGACGGTCATATTTTTCTCATCAAGGTAACCCGAGATGACCTCCTAAAGAAGCTCCAGATGACCTCATAAGTGGTCCTAGATTGCCTCTTAAGGAAGCCCCAATGACTACTTTTGAAGAGTTCTCATGTGGCCTCCTGAATAAGCCCCAGATGACCTCTAGAGAAAGTCCAAGATGGCCCCTGAAGGCCCCTGCTGACCTCCAGGGTAGGTCTCAGATTGCTTCTCAAGGAAGTCGCACATGTACTCATGATGAGGATCCAGATAGCTTCCCAAGGAAGCCCTACAGGACCTCTCAAGGAGGTTCCAGGTGGCTTCCCAAGGAATCCCTACATGACCTATCAAGGAGTTCCCAGATGGCTTCCCAAGGAAGCCACAGATGACCTCCACATGGAGTCCCCAAAACAGGCTGGCAAGCTTGCCCAGACGTACCCCTAGAGGTACCTAAATTACTTTTGTCCATATTGTTCCTCCGGAGACAAACACTTGAGGTAGATTCTCAACCCTGAAGGCTGACACTCTCACCTATGGGGAATTTTCCCTGGGGCCAAGGCCTGATGCCATCCAAATGGATTATATCGATGGGGGTCTCCAAATATTAGAATCTCTATTGTTCAGGAGAATCCATCAAGACCCAAAGGGCAAGCATTTTATCCCCCTTCCCTTAGTCTATCCTTCATTGCAGACCTATACTTTCTTCAATGTCTTTCCCATTTTTCCTTCTACCAGTTCTTTCTTCTCTACAGGCCTCTCCACTCTCCACAGGCCTGAACTGCTTTGCCTGGGTCAGTTGCCATCCTTTACCTTCTGCTCTCCCTCAACTTCCTCTCCTCTCAGGTCTTTCCCTTTCTGCTATCACACAACTTCCCTCCTTCCAAGACTTTTCCCTTTCTCTCTTCTCTTCTATTGCTCTGAATAGGCAGCCTATATAAAGTCTGTAACCGTTCTCCACACCAACTGCTTTTAACAGTTTTCAACTGTCACATCCCAAACTTCCCACAGCCCAATCACTTCTTTTTTTTGTTTGTTTGTTTGTTTGTTTGGGTCCGGTCGTGGGGCCTGAACTCTGGGCCTGAGTGCTATCCCTCAGCTCTTCAGCTCAAGGCTAGTACTCTACCACTTGAGCCACAGCGCCACTTCCGGCTTTTTTCTTTTTGCTTATGTGGTGCTGAGGAATCGAACCCAGGGCATCGGGTATGCAAGACAAGCGCTCTACCACTGAGCCAACTTCCCAGCCCTAGCCCAATCACTTCTTAACAGCTTAACACTTGGTGATTACTGTCCCAAGCCCTCCTACAGAATGCTCCATCTTCTTTGGTGGCATACTTTGTCCTCTCCAGCTGGCCAAGAGATGGGGCCACGCTGATTATCAGAACCTATAGATTATCAGGGTCCTGCTGATTATTACAGTATCATCCTTGTGAACTAATTGCAATTGAAATTGGAAATTTGATTGTGATATTACAAACTCATTGTTACATCACAAACTCATTTTGACATCATCACCACCACGACATCACAAACCCATTGTGATATGATTGTCATTGTGACATCATGATTCCGTGACATCTCAAATCTATTATGACCTCTTAGCTCCTTTGGAAAATCACATGCCCTTTTCAACATCGCAGTCCCTTTGTGTACCCAAATCCTTGTTGTTAACTAATGACAATTGAGATCAGACATGCCATTATAACATCAAAAAGTGTTTGTGGCATCCTCAAGAGTGTGACATCACTTTTTCTTTATGAGAGCATCAGCTCATTGTGACATCACCAAACTCAATGACATAATCGGATTATGACAATTCTCATTGTGACATCATAGACAAATTGTGAATGCTTATTCCGTGATTTCATTGTATTCAAAATATGGCATGGGAATTGCTATCAGAAACGAATTTCTGTGCCTACATAACAATTTTGATCTGGGCGCTTATGGCTCATGCCTGTAATCCGAGCTACTCAGGAGGCTGAGATCTGAGGATCACAGTTCAAAGCCAGCCTGGGCAAGAAAGTCCGAGAAAGTCTTATCTCCAATAAACCACTCAAAAAAGGGAAGTGGCGTTGTAGCTCAAGTGGTAGAGCGCTAGCGTTGAGCTGAAGAGCTGAGGGACAATGCCCAAGCCCAGACTTCAAGCCCCACAACCGACAAAAATAATTGACATCATAATCACTTTGTGCCATCACAGTGCCATTCTGATATCACTAACACAATGTGACATCACAAACCTCTCCTCTCCTCATAACTTTTGGGACATGCTTACATTGTGATATCTTAGACCTTTTTGCCCTCATAATTTGTTTTCAACCTCATATTTCATGTATGACATGAGATACCAGGAATCCATTGTGACATCATGACCATTGTGACATCACACTGACAGATGCCATGATCATCGTGTCACACTGTGACATCACAAAAGGTTTTGATATCACAATTAGTTGGTGATGCCATACAGGTAAGGGGTCACAGTAGGTCTATTATGTCACAATTGGTTGGTGATATTAAAATGGCATAAAGGATCTCATTTGTCATGAAATCACAGAGAATATGACTTCACAAATGGACCGTGGTTTCTCCAAAGGCATGTGTTGTCACAAATGTGATGAAATCCTAGGAGGATTGTGATGTCACAATGTGACACAGTGTTCATGATGTCTGTCAGTATGATGTCACAATGGTCATGATGTCACAGTTGATTTCTGATGTCACATATCATAACTGAAATATGTTTGAAAACAGATTATAAGCTCATATATGGCCTAACACATCACAATTATAGCACATCACAAGACTTATGAGGAGAGAGCAGGCTTGTGATGTCACAGTGTGTTAGTATATCACCATGGCACTGTGATGTCACAATGGGTTGGGCATGTCAAAATGACATGATTGTTCTCAATGGCCTTTAACTTACAATGAGTATATGAGTTACAAAGGGACTGTGGTTTCTCTAAAAGTATGTGTTGTCACGAATATATTGAAATCCTAAAAGGTTTGTGATGTCAGAATTTGACACAATGGTTATGACATCTAGCAGTGTGATGTCACCATTGTCATGATGTCACTCGGAATTTGTGATATCAAATGTCATATGTGAAATCTAATGAGGTCGACAACAGATCATGAGGATGAAAAGGCCTAAGGTATCAGAATTGCAGCATGTCACAAAAGTTATGATGAAAGGATAGGTTTGTAATGTCATGGTGGGTTAGTGATATCACAATGGCAATGTGATGTACAAATGGATTGTAATGTCACAATGGTTATGATTCACGGTTTGTTTATGATATCAAAGTACAGGCTAAATTTGAAATAGAATGAAATCACAATTAAAGGTATTCATGTCTATGATGTCACGATGACAATGTGAAGTTCTAATTCTTTCATATCATTTTAGTTTTGTGATTTCACAATTATCAGATGGTGTCACAATGACAATGTGATGTCACAATTGTGATGATCTCAAAAATGTTTCTGATGTTAAAATGTCATGTCTGATTCTCAATTGTCAATAATTCACAGTGGAGATTTGGGTAAACAAAAGGATTGTAATGTCACAAATCTATTTTTTCAACGGTTATAAAAGGTCATAATAGATTTGGGATGTCACAAAATGATCCTGGTGTCAAAACAGCAATGTCACAATGGGTTTGTGATGTCACAATGGTGATGAGGTCACAATGGGTTAGCTATGTCATGAGTTTGTAATATCACAATTATTTGTCCAATTTCAATTGCTCCTAGTTCACCATGAGGACACTGTAATAACCAGCAGTGCCCCTATAATCCACGGGAACAGATAGTCATCATGACCTCCTGGTCTGGACCAACAGAGAGGGGGGTTCATGCCAATGGAGGAGGGAGGACACGCTGCTGAAAGAGATAAAATGTCAAGCCCCACATGGTGAGCTGCCAAGAAGTAATTGGGCATGGACATTAGGGAAGTGATGATTGAAAACTGTTATGCTTGAAACATATTGCAGTGGGGGAAGGGTACAGCCTATATATAAGCTGCATGTTCAGAGCAACAGAAGGGGAGAGAAAAAGGGGAAAGGCCTGGAAGGAAATAAGTGATGAGACTGCAAGTGGGTAAAGACCTGGTAGGAGAGGAAATTGAGGGAGAGAAGGAGGTGAAGGATGGCAACTGGCCACCTGGTCAGGGCAGGACAAGCCTTGCAAGAGTAGAGCAGCCTGAAGAGAAGAAGGGAATGGTGGAAGGAAAAAAATGAAAAGACCTGAAAGTTAGGACAGGTCTTTAGAGAAAGAGGATGAAGTGAAAGGAAAAAGCATTGTACTTTGAAATGTGGAGCTTTGGATACCATTATTTTGGAGACTGGTTGTTTGCAGAACAGTTAACAAATTGCTGGGCTGCTCTTTGAAGTTCTGAGGGTCCATGGTTGAGGTTGCATTTAGCTCTGGGCATCCAGCCCAGGTCAAGGTAGCCGCCGGTTACAAACTTTAAGACAACAAGACAGTTTTGTGATGTTACATTTCATTAATGGTTTCACAATGTCAATATGAGGTCACAAAGGGATTGTAATGTCATAATGGTGATGTGGTCACAATGGGTTTCTAAAATCAACCTGTATGCCACATTTGAGATAGAATGAAATCACAGAATAGGCAATCACATTGACTCTATGACCTCACAATGAAAATGTGATGTCATAATGCTATGATGTCATTGTCGTTTTGGGTTGTCACAATGGGTTGATGTTATCCTAACAATAATGTGACTGGAGATGATGTCCCAAAGCATTTGTAATGGTACAATAGCATGTCTGATATCAGTTGTCCTTTGTTTACAATGAGGATATGGTTACCCAAAGGGACTGTGATGTCACAAACACCATGTGCTTTTTCAAAGGTGCTAAGAGGTCACAACAGGTTTGGGATGTCAAAAGGTGATTGTGATATCACTGTGGCAATGTGTTGTCACAATGGGTTTGTGAGGTCACAGTAGTGACAAGGTCACACTCGGATAATGATATCAAAATGAATTTGTAATATCACCATTACATGTCCAATTTCATTCTACTAGATCACAATGAAGATACGAGTTCACATAAGGAGCTAGAAGTCAAAAAGGCCATGAATTTTGTAAAATATTATGAGGACATAATAGGTTGGTGAAAATGCAATGGGACAGAGATATCCGATTGGCAATGTAATGTTACCATTACATGAGATAGTATTGTTTTGAAGTCACAAATAGTTGGTGATACCATACAGGTGATGAGGTCACATAGGTTTGTGATTTCACAATGGGATGATGATGTTACAATCTCATGCCAGATCTCTAATTGATAATTATATAAGTTCTTAGGGAAAATGATGTATCCAAAGGCATATGTTGGCACAAGTGTAATGAGTCTTAACAGGTTTGTGATGTCACAATGTGTCTCAGTGGTCATGACATCTGGCAGTGTGATGTCACAGTGGTCATGATGTCCCAGTGGATTTCTGATATCACGTTATACCTGAAGTGTTATGATTTAAACAATGTATGAACTCAGAGAGGCCAAAGAGATCACACTGGCAGCATGTCAAAAAATTATGAGGATGGGACAGTTTTGTGATGTCACAGTGGGTTAGTGATATCATAATGGCAATAGGTGTCATCAAAGTATTGTGATGTCATAATGGTTATGTGGTCACAAAATATTTCTGATATCAACCCACCTGCCACATTTAAAATAGAAAAAAATCAAAGAATAGGCATTCCAATGTATCTGTGACATCACAATGACAATGTGATGTCATAATACTATGATGTCATTTTTGTTTTATGATGTCACTGTGGGCTGATGTTGTCATAATGACAATGTGATGTTACACTGGTAATGATGTCACAAAGGTTTTGCGATGTTGAAATGGCATGTCTGATCTCAATTGTCATTAGCTCAAAATGAGGATATGGGTACACACAGGGCCTCTGATGTCACAAAGGCCATGCTTTCTTTCAAAGCTTCAGAAGTCATAATAGGTTTGGGATGTCACAATGTGATCATGGTGGCACAATGGCAATGTGATATCACAATGGATTTTTGATGTCATCACAGTGATGAAGTCACGAAGGGTTAGTGATGTCTTATCAAGTTTGTAATATAACAATTATGTATACAATTTCAATTTCTTCTAATTAACTATGAGGTTACTGTAATAACCAGTGGCGACAGAATTATTGTGGGAGACAATAATCATTGTAAATTCTTGGCCTGGCCCACCAGAGACAGTTGGGAATGCCTCCAAAGGTGGAGGTGTCAAGCCTCACATAGTGAGCTGTCAAGAAGTGATTGAGCATTGGGCAGTTTGGAAAGTGATGGTTGAAAACTGTTAGGCAGGATACCCGTTGGAGTGAGGAGGTGTACAACGTATATATAGGTTGTATTTTCAGAGCATTGGAAGGGGAGATAAAAATAGGAGCTACCCGGATGGAAGAAAGTCCTCTACTCTGGGCCTGAGCATCTGCCATGATGCTGCCATTGCTGCCCTCTGCACCTAGAACAGCAGCCTACAGCTTCTCCCAGAAGCACACATTAGTGGACATCCCGTGGGCCCACACCTCATGACCTCTCCCAACTCCCCTTCTCCCCAATCCACAGCCACGACTCCTGCCTCCCTTCTCGCATCCCAACCTTGCCTCACAAACACCAGGTGCCAGCCCTGGCTCTGCCACAAATGCGCCCCAGGAGTGGGAGATGGGGGAGTGGGTGTGGACCCAGGGATCCCACTCCCATCCTTAGTGTCAGTGTCCCAGGAAATGGGGAGATACAAGGTTGGGTGAGAAGGGGACATCACTGAGCCCCTGGCCTGGAGCAGTGGGAACCACACAGCCCCACACGTTCAACCTTCCTCTCCAAGATGGGAACCGGGTGGCTTTATTTTGAGGTGGGGAGCAACTCCACACCTGCCTTCTTGGGTCTTTTCCTTTTTTCTGAGGGTGGGGGTTATTGGATGCAGAAGATACGCCCCCCTTGCTGTGTGAGTCCTTGTCCTCTGTTCTCAGTCACCCTCTCACCTAAGGAGGGTCCCAGGAAAGCCCACTAGGGAGGTGAGGGCACTGGGGGTCAGATGGAAGGTGAATATCTGGGAGTAACACACTCCCTCTGATACATATACACACGGCCTATCCCTCCCATCCCAGCTGTCAACAGTACTCACAGGGTGATCATATTTCCCAGCTCTGCCAGCATCTGCTGGTGCTCCTGGTATATCTGGTCTCCTTGTCCTCCCCAAGAATCCACCCATTCACCCAGAAACATCTAGGCTGGAAGTAGGGAGTCTGTCCATGTATGTAGCCTTTAGAACCCCATCCATTTCCTTAACACCACCCCCACCCCGAGTCAGACACCCCATCGGTATCCCATGACCCCCTGCTTGTTTTCAGTCCTGGTTCTGAGGAGCCACCTGTCTGGGGATTTTTTCACCCAGTGTCCTGTCTTAGGGTTTTGGTGAATGGGGAGTTAAGGCTGGTTGTTCCAACGGGGAAGTGTCTTGCCCTGGAGAAGTGGAAAGAGGGGGGTGGTGCTGTGTCATTAGAGTGGTGCTCCCCTTGGGTGGTAGATCTTGGTTCAGACAAGGGAATGGGGAATGGGAACCTGCATGCTCCAGCTTGTATATTGTCCCAAATGAGGAACCAACAAACTTAGGAGAGGCACTAATCTGATTCTGTGTGTGTGTGTGTGTGTGTGTGAGAGAGAGAGAGAGAGAGAGAGAGAGAGAGAGAGAGAGAGAGAGAGAGAGAGAGAGAGAGAGAGAGAGAGAGAGAGACAGAGACAGAGACAGAGACAGAGACAGAGACAGAGAGACAGAGAGACAGAGAGAGAGACAGAGACAGAGACAGAGACAGAGACAGAGACAGAGACAGAGACACAGAATCTTTCTCCTTGTACAGCCTGACTGTGCTCAGGTAAGTGATCAGTTGGCAAATTGCAGGTGCTGCATGGAAGAGTCTTCTGTCACCATTCTGTGTGTGTGGGGGGAGGGTTGAGAGAGCACGAAGATGAGAGCAATATATTTAAGTCACCATGTCTAAAAGCAGCAAAAGCATTTTATTTCTCTGTGTGTTTGTATATTTGTTGTTTTTTCATCAATACCTAGTATGAGCCCAGTCACAACTTTTGTTTTCTCCTTCACAGTTTCATGGCTCCTTTATGGAAGATTTCAGTAGCTCATGGCTGTCATCCTAGGTACTCAGGAGCTGAGATCTGAGGATCACGCTTCAAAGCCAGCCTGGGCAGGAAAGACCTTGAGACTCTTATATCCAAAAAACCACCAGAAAACAGGAAGTGGTGCTGTGGCTCAAGGAGTAGAGTGCTCACCTTGAGCTGAAGAGCTCAGGGACAGCACCCAGGTCCAGAGTTCATGCCCTACATCTAAAAAGTAAAACATTTTTGCCTGCAGAGATGTGTAGGTGTGTGTGGGTGCTGTGTTTGAGAGACCAGGTGCTGGCCTCACTGTACAGACATTTCTAAGAACTCCCCAAGTTTGCCCCTGTTTGAAGCCACAGTAGGATGGGTGGTACCTTACCAAGAATTCAAAAGATGAGGCCTGTGTCAGGCAGGGAGTAGGCGAATGGGTGCTGGGGTGGGGTTGTTGTGTCTGCATTCTCTCCATTGAAGGATGTATTTGGATGCTGGGTGTCAAAGTCTGAAGTCAAGGGTTGCAAGAAGTTTGTGGCCTAACAAATTGGTTTTCCTCTGGGTATTTGAAGGTGGCTGAAGCCGGCTGCTGCTGTTGGCTCACAACTGTCATCCTAGCTACTCAGAAGGTTGAGATATGAAGACCATGGTTCCAAGACAGCTTGGGTAGAAAAGTCTGTGATACTTGATATCCAATGAACCACCAGAAAACAGGAAGTGGCTCTGTGGCTCAAGTGGGAGAGTGCTCATCTTCAGCTGAAGAGCTGAGGGAGAGTGCTCTGGCCCAGAGTTCAAATTCCATGACCAACCATAAACAAAGAGGTGGCCTTAGTTTTCCACATAGCAGTGTGTACGGTAGGAAATTCCATGCTGGGTTATGAGATATTCCAGATATGTAAGAGGCTCAATGTTGTGTCTACAGTTGGTCTGAGTATGATAGTGCAATCTTCTCACGAATCCGATGTGATCCTAATGGAGAGAGTTCATGGTTCTCAGGAGCTGCTGACACCTTGGAATATCCGTGTGTGTGTGTGTGTGTGTGTGTGTGTGTGTGTGTGTGTGTGTGTGTGTGTGTGTGTGTGTGTGTGTGTGTGTGTGTGTGTGTGTGTAACTTTTCCTCCTCTTTCTCTGTCCCAGGAAGAGTGCCTGTCTGTGTCTTTCTGACCTCAGATGGTGCCCCTCCTCCACAACGACCTGGCCTTTAGTCCCCTATCAGGGTATACAATGAGTCCTCAATTGCCAGAGGCCTGTATTCCAGATTTTCTCTGGGGCACAATTCTGATTGTCCAAATATTTGGCTGACTCCAGGGAATTCTGAGACAGCAGTGCCAGCTGGCAGAGGATCTCCCCTGCCTCTGAGGGAAGGCCTCAGTCATGTGATGTCCTGTCTTTTACCTCAGCTGCGCCTCTGACTGCACATCCCTCTCCGCAGGCTTGCAGTGGATTGGGAAATGGGGGGTTGCTGGTGGCTCTGGGCATCTCGAGCTTGACAGCTGACTGAAGGCCACCCAAGCAAGGAGGATCCAGGACTACATGGGAGTTGAGTCCAATGTGGTTTGGAAGTATTGATCAGTGTCTAGGAAATGTAAGAGTACTTTACCATAAGAAGGTCTATCTTCTGGCCCAAGTTGGGCCTCTCAGGTCCTTCTAGACAATTCTGGATGCCCAGAATACAGAGGCACAGACTTTAGATTCCAGGGCCAGGGAACTGGGGGATAAGGGACTGGTATGGCCAATACCTCAATGTTCTGGGGTATTAGTCTTGACCTGGCTATGCCCCCCTCTTTTGTACATTCACTTCTTAACCCAGTGTTGGCCACACACCGGCCACTTGTGGGAATACTGTGGAAGTGGCAAGAGGGGAAGTGAGATTTAGGATGACCAAAATCGGGATTTATGGCCCGTGGGAGTGGTATAGGGTGTCTTTTAAAAAATCTTACATCTGGAACTCAGGGCCTAGGCACTGTCCCTGAGCTTCCTTTGCTCAAAGCTAACTTTCTACCATTTGAACCACAGCTCACCTTTCATCTTTTTTACTAGTTTAGTGGAGATAAGGGATTCATGGCTTTTTGCCTGGGCTGGCTTCAAGGTGCCATTCCTAAGATCTCAGCCTCTTGCGTAGCTAGGATTGCTGGTATGAGGCCCTGGCACCTGCCAAGGATGTTTGTGTGTGTGTGTGTGTGTGTGTGTGTGTGTGTGTGTGTGTGTGTGTGTGTGTGTGTGTGTGTGTGTGTGTGTGTGTACTGGGACTTGAACTCAGAATATAGACATAGATGCTATCCTTTAGCTTGTTTGCACAAAGTTGGTGCTGTACCACTTGAACTACAGTAGTTCTGCTTCCCATTCTTTGATGATTCATTTGAGATAAGAGTCTGCCCAGGCTAGCTTTGAATCTTGATTGATTCTCAGGTCTAAGCCTTGAGTAGCTAGGATGACAGGAATGAGACAACTGTGCCCAGCTAATAATGGCCTTTCTCCACAGTGGACTGGTATCTCCTGAAAGGTTTTCTTTATTTTTTCTGTGAGAGTACCGGGGCTTGAACTCAGCGTCTGTGCTCTGGTCTCTTAAGTTTTCCCTCAAGCTGGCCCTCTACCACTTGAGCCACAGCTCTATTTCTGGCTTTTGGTAGCTCATTGGCAAGAAGAGTCTCATTAACTTTCCTCCCCTGAGCTGGCTCTGACCCACAATCTCTGATCTCAGTCTCCTGAGTAGCTAGGATTTACAGGGCTTGAGCCACTGGTGGCATTGGGTTAGAAGATTTTCATAAGCAAGAGTACTTCCCTGCATTTCCCCTGACTCCTCAATGCAAATGAAGCCTGACGGTCAGGAGCTGTGAAAAATAGGCTTCCAGCAACAGGAAATGGCTGGGGTCCATGGTAAAAAGCCAAGCTAATCTTCCCCTTGAGCCCCATACTGGGACCCCATGCTCTGCCCTACCTGTGACTCAAGCGCAAACCTTGACCCAGCCTTGAAAGTTCTGCCAGACTTTTCTGAAGGCACCCAACCTTCATTCCACTCATACCACCTGCTCTACACCACACCTCAGGACCTTTGCCCAAGCTGTACCTTATGCCTGAGGCTCTCTTTCCTTTATCCATATCTCGGTACTCCTGTGGAATTTTGGCACTAGTTATATCACCTCCTGGAGCAAGTCTTTCCTTCCCATCTCCCTCTTTTTTTATATTGAGTTGCTACAGATGGAACTTGTGCAGGATGACTGGCAAATGCTCTATATTTGTGTGTGTGTGTGTGTGTGTGTGTGTGTGTGTGTGTGTGTGTGTGTGTGTGTGTGTGTGTGTGTGTGCCAGTTCTGGGGTTTGAATTCAAGGCCTGGATGGTATCCCTTTTTATGCAGAACACTAGCATTCTACTACTTGAACCACAGCTCTGCCCTTTTGGGTGTTTAATTGGAGAAAAGAGTCTTATATAGACTTTCCTGCCTGTACTGGCTTACAATTATGATCCTCAGGTCTCAGACTCCTGAGTAGCTAGATTACAGGGATGAGACACCAGTACCTGCCCTCTCCTCTTACCTATAACCTCGGCCCTCCTGAGTCCCAGAAGTGTATGTCTCACCAAGGTCACGTTATTTTTTTTTTGCCAGTGTTGGGGCTTGAACTCAGAGTGGGGTAAGTTCTTGAGCTGCTTTTGCTCAAGGCTACATTCTATCACTTAAGTCACAGTGCCACTTTTGGCTTTTTCTGTTTATGTGGTACTGAGGAATTGAACCCAGGGCATCATGCTTGCTAGGTAAGCACTCTACCACTAAGCCACACTCGCAGCTAAGGCTTACTTCTAACAGGAGCTATGAGGGTGGGATTTATTTGCGTACCCTTTTCAACAAAGAAATCACTGGCCGTTTCATATCTTTGCCAGGATTTGGGACCAGCCTGAGACTTGGCAATGAGAAATGATGAATGAGTGATAGCCACGAGGCCCCAGAGATCTAGGCTTACATGCTACAGAGGATAGGGAATATGGAGCCAGAACCTTTCACAAGTCCTAAATCCTAAGAATCGTGGTCTCTCTTGAGGCAGTGGCTGACTGCTAGATATCCCAATGGGACATCTCAGCTAGAACATAATGCACACATTACATACACCAACCCAGGGAATCCTTCGGGGCTTCATTGACTAAATGGCAGAGAAGGATGTTTTGTTTAAGCTGCCAGCTCAGACTTATTACTCTGTGAGGGCTTGTCCAAGCTTGCCCAGGTTGGGGGCTGAGCATGGGCCACATGATGAATGCTAACCATCCATACATCATCCACACAGAAACATGGAGTTACTGCCTTCTTTTTTTTCTTTGGCGGGTCTGACATTGAAATATGAGCCCTATCACTGATCTCCTTTTGCTCAAGGGTAGCGCTCTGCCCTTGAGCCACAGCCCTAACCCATGAGGATATTTTCCTGTGATCTCCTAGAAATAAGATTGTCACATACTTTCCTGCCCTGGCTGAATTCAAATTGGCATTCTCTACATCTCAGCCTCCTGAGGAGCTAGGATTACAGACAGGAGCCACTGACACCTGGCTTTCTTTTGTTCTTCTTGATCTTTTTTAAATCGTGACAATCTGAAATTTTCCAGTGTCATTCCAATGGTTTGCATTTAATGTACACTACCCAGGTCTGGAGTTGGAATGCCAAGACTGTCACCCACAAATGGAAGGAGATCCTGACAAACTCATTCCTATTTATGTGAAAACTGATGGAATGTTATAAAAGTAATCATTAAATTTTCAGTTAATTCATGATTGTATTTTAGAATGCCACACAAAAATTATAGGATTTATATCTTCCATTCTAGCACCATGGTATGATTCCCTAATGGAAGGATATTAACTAATTTTTAATTAATGTTTTTTACAAGTATTCAGCCATGATACTTCATTAAATGGAGCCATAACTTAATAACTAATAATTGGAAACTATATATATATATATATAATTTAATGATATCCTCACCTTCTCTAAGTATATATATATATATATATATATATACACACACACACACACACACACACACACAGCAATCTACACATCTATCTATCTATCTATCTATCTATCTATATCTATCTATCTATCTATCTATCTATCTATCTATCTATATCTATATCTATATCTATATCTATATATATATATATATTGGGCACTACTGTGGCTTCATCACAGGTCCTCAGAACTTCCTGGCAGCTCAATTTGCCAGAGGCTGGTGTGCTAAGACTGTGACCCCATTTACGGATTGGGCATTCTAGGCTATGAGTTGAAATCTCAGCATGGTCAAAAATTATTAATGTAGTAAGAGACCACTTTTGACACATTTTTTTCCTGGAAAAAACTCCTGGGTCTCAGTATGATGTATAATCCATATCAAATATATCCTGTGTGACAGGATGTAATAAATGAAATATTATGTATGTAATAATACTAAATAAATAAGGGTAATAAACATCATACTCACTAAACCCATGTATGTAAATAGATATCATATATGAATATTATTTTTTCCAGTTCTGGGGATTTAATTCAGGCCCTGGGAACTGGTCTGAATTTCTTGTCTTCAAGGACAGTGAGCTTCCCCTTCACCCATAGTTCCACAGAGTTACCCAGACCCTGAGTTCAAATCACAGGCCTGCCAGAAAAGTGGTGCAAATTCCAAGCCAGGGCCTTTTTATTTTTGGCCAAGCATGGGGCTTGAAGTCAGGTCTTGGCATCTGTACCACAGCTGACCCTGGGATACTAGGACCCAAGTTCAAATCTCAGAGTTGACAAAAAATAAAAATAAAAAGGAGAAGGATAAAAGAGAGATGTTCAAGAAGGTGGTTTTACATTTTTTTCTCTTTGCATTGTGACCATCCTTGGTCTAAATGACGAGGCCCAGAAAATGTACATGACCTTGCATGCTGATATTTGGCTGACTATTAGGGAAACCGTAGCTGAAACCTCAATTTAGGCCTGGATGTTGAATCTGGGACTGCCACTAATGATTGGCAGGAGATTATAAGAAATGCATTCCAATATACTTACATACAAATGGAATGTTATAAATGTAACAATTAAATTAGTAGTTAGTGTATGAGTATACTATAAAATTATACACAACAATTATACTACATTGACTAATTTTCAATTAATACTTTATTATGTATTCAACAATGAAACTTAAAAATGAAGGGAATAATTTAATTGTCAGTAATTGGTAGTAATATAATATATGTAATTTCATAATATACAGAGATCTTTCTCTTGTTTTATACATACATATGTATATATATGCCAATCTACACATTTATCTGTTTATACACTTTTCTCTCCTGGGGCTCACTGGTATAGTGATGGCTAGTACATACAAAGGCCTAGATTTGATTCCTTACTTCCACATGCACATAAAAATCCGGAATTTGAAGCACTCGAGCACTAACTTTGAGCATAAATCCTTAGGGACTGTGTCTAGACCCTTACTCAAGACCCAGGACGGACACCAAAAGATTGAATATTGTGACTGCAACTCTATAAGGATAGGACTTAAAATACCTCATCACAGAGCAAGCCGGGAGTCTGGTGCAGACAGCTGCCATCTAACCTGACTTAATCAGAGGTATACCACTGCAACCCAGCTCCACAGAACCAGATGCTGCTGGCTTTCTCACCTCTGTCATCAAAGGTACTCAGGGGCTGAGATCTGACACTGGTGGGTTTAAAACCCAGCCCTGGCAGGATGGCTGTGAAACTCTGAACTGTGGCTCAAAGTGGTGGAGCTCTAAACTTGAGCAAAAGATCTTAGGACAGTACCCACAACATTTTAGTGCAATCCCGTGGCTGACTCTCCCCCCGCCAAAAAAAAAACCAACTCTGAATCATTAGATATGAACTTTGTGCAGTTTGTGATGTGTTTCTGAAAGAATGGTGATACTGATGAAAGCACCCTAATACTAATGACAGCTTGTGGGATACAGCTATTTGATGAGTCCTTCCTGGGGTGCTGGGTCCCTCCTGGAGTTCTGTGTGCTGATTCCTGCACAGGATGCTTTGTGCTGTGTCCTTTACAGGGTGAAGTGTGCTGAGTGCTGCATTGGGTGCTGGGTGCTGAGCCTTTCATAGGAAGCTGTGTGCTGAGTCCTGTAAAGAGTGTTATGTGGAGCCGGGAGTTTGTTGCTCAAGCCAGTAATCCTAGCTACTCAGGGTCTGAGATCTGAGGATCGTGGTTCAAAGCCAGCCCAGGCAGGAAAGGCCATGAAACACTTATCTCAATAAACCACCATAAAACCGGAAATGGCACTGTAGCTCAAGTGGTAGAGCGCTAGCCTTGAGCTGAAGACCTGAGGGACAGAGCTCAGGTCCAGATTTCAAGCCCATGACCGACAAAAAAAAAAGAGAGTTGTGTGTTTTGTCCTTCAAAGAGTGCATTCTTTCATCTTTTCCTTGTAAGAGCTCCACAACTGAGATGATTATGCAGACAAGCGTATTGAGGCTCCGATATATCTCCACGGCAGGGACAAAATTATGTATCAGTGCAGACTAGTGGGTTGTCTATGGCAGACAATTATTTTGTTTTGTTTTTTCTCAATCATGAACCTTAAACTCAGGGCCTAGGCACTGACCCTTACCTCTTGGGCTCATGGCTACCACTCCACCATGTTGAGCCAAGTTCCCCCTTGCAGCACAGTGCCACGGCCTAGGGTTCTATAGTTGAGGTCTATCATCCTGCCTTCTCAGGAGATCTGAGTATCTGGGTTCCAAACTATCCCAGACACAAAAGGTCCCATGAGCCTATTATCTCCAATTCATCACTAAGAAACGTGAAGTGGAAGCTGGGTGCTTGTGGCTCATGCCTGTCATCTTAGCTACTCATGAGGATGAGATCTGAGGATCATGGTTGAAAGCTAGCCTGGACAGGAAAGTCCTTGAGACACTTAGCTTCAATTAACCACCAGAAAATGGGAAGTGGCTCTGTGGCTCAAGTGGTATTGCACAAGATTTGAGCTCAATTTCTCAGGGACAGCAACCAGGCCAAGATTTCAACTCCTACAACCGACAACAAAAAAGACAGAAACAAACTAACAAACCCGAAGTACAGGGCCTTAGGGGTACAGTGCTTTGCATCTGTGAAACCCTGGGCTTTATTTATCAGGACCACATCACTAGGCAAAAACCTGAAGTGGCTCTGTGGTTCAAGTAGGAGAGGGCAATCCTTGTACAAGAGGCACTAGGTACAGTGATCATGTCTTGAGTACAAGCTCCAGGACTAGTGAATGCTCTTCTCTCTCTCTCTCTCTCTCTCTCTCTCTCTCTCTCTCTCTCTCTCTCTCTCTCTCTCTCTCTCTCTCTCTCTCTCTCTCTCTCTCTCTCTCTCTCTCTCTCTCTCTCTCTCTCTCTCTCTCTCTCTCTCAAACACAGACACACACACATACACACATACACATACACACACTCACACACACAGAAAACAATAGTGAAGCTCTGACACAAAATGGTAAAGCACTAGACTTCTCTGAGCTCATGGTCAGCTCCCAGGCCCTGTGTTCAACCACCAAATCTATCCACCCAGGGCCCAACTGGTAGAGGTCAAAGGTTTCAAAACCTGATGAGCTTCACCAGAATTAGATGACAGCAAGTTTTGTGATATCTGATATGTGCTTCAATTTCCCAAGCTTCTGGAAACCTAGGAGAGGCATCATAGGCCCATCATCAGCCTCAATGAAACATTTCTTTAAGTTCAGTGCACTAGTTATCTGCAAGAAGGACTCCTGAATTATATTGAGCACTGTATCTGAACACCAGAATATAGTCTCACAAAGGCAGTATAAGTGTGCAGAACTTGGCCTGCCATGGGATGTGGCACAAATGAATGCTTCCTGTCAAATCAGAGAATTGGGAAGAGAGATAGCTTGGGTTACAAAGCAGACTTTTTCTCCTGGCCTTCAGAGCCTACCCACACTCCTCCTCACTAATTGGCCCAGATGGAGTGGACTGTTACACAGCTGTACAGGAGTGAGGCCTTTTGTCTGCCTGTCCAGACAATGAGAGAGACTTCTGGCCTGGGATGCAGAGAAACCCTTAGGCTACACTGGGAGCAGTGAGGGGAGCCCTGGAATATGAAATGTCATGAAAACAGTCTCTGTGTTATGAACTCATTGAATTGAATACAAATTTCATAGGTTGATGCCATTCATCATATCTACCCTGGAGCTTCTCCTATAAGAATACATCCAAACAAAATGAAAACAGCACTGAAAAATGCCACAAACCGCGGACAGTCAGCAGTTTCTGTTTTCCTTCATTGCAAGGTGACCATCCTGGGTCTGAATGACATGGCTGAAACCTGTAGGTCACCTGGCATTGCTGAAGGCTGGCAGGCAGGCAGTGAAGCCATAGGCCAACCTGACACTAGGTCCTGAGTTTGAATCCTGGTTATGCCACATAAAAAAGGCTGGAGAGCCTAAGAAAATAATGTCTGTCCATAGGAACACCAGAGGAATGTAATCAATGTCATGGTTGGATGAGTAGTCCATCAATGTGTCTAGCATAAAATTAGACCCAATAATCACAGGGCACAGATTGATTTTAATTCAGATTACTATGCATTAAAAGAACTGTTGATTAAATGGAGTCCTCCCTAAATACATAAGAATTGGTACGAATGTAGTATATGTCACTGAATATTAGATACCTCTGGCAGTATCTAAATATCTAAATTTATATTTATTTAGATACCACCATCGTCATAGAAAGTTACAGCTATTTTGGCCAAACCTGCGGCTTGATCCCAAGTCCTGAGATCCACTTGGCAGCTGAATGGGCTAGAGGCAGCGGTGCTGACACCCACCCTTTCATGAATTGGGCCTCTCAGGCCTTCAGATCAGGCCCCATCATTGCCAAAAATTTCTTCCTGGTGTAAGATTTCAAGTGTGACACCTGTTTCCCTTTTCTGTGCAAGTTCATAATAGGTCTCCAAAGCTACATGCTATGGAATAGATGGGAAGAAATGTAATAAATGTTATTGGTGCACTCACAGTCCATAAAATAAATGCTAAATAAGTAAATCAACAATAAAATATAATGAATCACTCCAACAAGCACGATATAGACTGAATATATAGAAGTAAGTATAAATCATATATTTAACATGTTTATAAATGTTATGAGGTACTTGAATTCAGGCCTAGGGAAGAGTTTAGTTCATGCATGATTCTTATAGGAAATGAAAGGCAAGACGTATGCACAATGATTATTTTAAATTAAGAGTTCATGAAGTGTGACAATAAGAATCACATTCAAGAATTGGAGGTATTGGGAAAGATCCAAGAATCAATACTCATATGGTACATAGAATTCCAAAACAGCTCACCACATCTTCTACTCTATCCAAATAGGTATTTATTAGCATACTAGCTTCAGCTTATGAATGGATGAATATTGTGCCCCACCCCCACCCCGGGGCTCTATCTCAGGTACTGGGTATGGCCTAGCTCCTTAGTGGCTCACAAGATGGTAGGCTCATGTGGAACCATTGGGCTGTTGGGCCTGCTGTGCCCCGAGTTTAAATCCCAGCACTACACAAAGGTTCATCCTGATGTGAGAAACCAATCCTTGCACCTGTTTTCCTATACTGTGTAAGTGCTGGGTCTCAGCAAGAATAAAGAATCAAGAAAGCATAGGCAACTCCACACCCATGGGAATAGGGTGTCATCCATGTCAGCACAGTTATATATGTCATCCTATAATCAACAAAATACACAATACCTCCTTGAAAAAAACACAAAATAAAAAGAATAACTACACTGAGTGCAAGATGCATAACACACCTGTATGTAAACAGAGTCTTATGTTTAAAAGAGGTGGGCTTCTTATTTTGTCCACAGTTGGGGCTTCAAATCAGGCCCTGGACCAGGCCTGATGTTCTAGTCTTCAAGGATGCTGAGCCTTCCCTCCCTCCACAGTGCAACAGTTACCCAGACCTGAGTTCAAATCCCAGTACTGACAAAAGATTCATCCTGATGTCGGAAGCCAGGCGTTGCACCTGTTTTCCTCTCCTGTGAAAGTCCTGGGTCTCAGCTAGGATGGAGAATGAATGCATAAGCAACCCTATAACCATGGGAACAGTTGTCATCCATGTCAGCACAGTTATACCTGTCACCATACTCAGTAAAACACACAATATCTCCATGAATTAGACACAAATTAAGAAGTGCACCTAATGCAAGAGGCTGCATGTCAATATAGATCCTATGTTTCAAGGATGAATCTCTTCCTATCCTGGCTGTCCCTGGTGTTCGATGTCAGGTCCTGGGAATGGCCTAGCTCCTTAGTTGCTCACAGGCCTGTATCCTCACCTAGACCCTTTCCCCAATTGGACCTGCTAGACTGTGTTCAAATCCCAATACTGTGAAAAGATGAATCCTGATGTGAGAAGCCCATCGAGCCACCTGTTTTCCTGCCCTGTGAAAGTCCTATGTCTCGGGGAGGATGAAGAATGCTATATAGGCAACTCTATAGCCATGGAAATAGGTTGTCATCCAGGTCAGCACAGTTATTTCTGTCATCATACTCAATAAAACACAAAATGCATCCATGACAAAGACACACAATATAAAGAATAACTACACTGAACATAAGACACATTCCACACATGTATGTAAATAGAGATCCTATGTGTAAAATAGGTGGGTATATTATTTTTGCCCATGCTAGGGCTTCAATTCAGGCCCTGCAACATAGACTGATATTGCAGTCTTCAAGGATGGTGACCTTCCTTTTCTCCCACAGTGCTATAGATTTATCATGAACTGAGTTAACTCTAGATCAGCTTCAATCACCTCAGGGTGGCGGGCTGCCATGGGTCCATAGCCGATCCTGGGATCCTAGGCCCTGAAGTCTTGCCAGAAAAAAAAACAACAAAGAGAGAGAAGGAAAGAGATTGAGGGAGAGAGAGAGAGGGAGAGAGAGAGAGAGGAGAGAGAGAGAGAGAGAGAGAGAGAGAGAGAGAGAGAGAGAGAGAGAGAGAGAGAGAGAGAGAGAGAGAGAGAGAGAGAGAGAGAGAGAGAGAGAGAGAGAAAGCCATGGGATAGATATTTTATATTTTGTTCCTTTTCATGGTGACCATCCTGGGTCTCAATGACACACCTACAAAAGGGTACTTCACTTTACATTAGGGAAGGCTAGTGGGCTATGCCATAGGCCCATGCAGCCATGTAGGCCCTGAATTCTTGTCCTGGTCCTGACACCTACTAGTGGGGTGATTTCCCAAGAGACTCTTCCTATGCATGAGAATACCAATGGAATGTGAGCAAACTCATGATTGAATGAAAAGTTTCTGCGTGCATTAGTCTAGTCTAAAATTAGAGGCAATGATCCTAGGACGCTGATTGATCTTAATGAATATCTTACTAAGCATGAAAAGAATCCTATTCCTTCAATGGTGTTGTAATAACTACCTAAGAGTTGGTAGGAACATAGTTGATGTCATTGAATCCTAGGTAGATGTCTCTGGCACTCCATACAAATATATATTTCTTGGTATACTACCACCTGCCTATCAATATATGGCTATTTTGTCCACCCCTGCAGCTTGATCTCAGGGTCTGGGAACTTCCTGGCAGCTTCCTGGGATAGAGTTTGCCTTGTTGAAACACCGATTCATGAATTGGGTTTGCTAGGCTCTGAGTTCATATCCCAGCACTGCCAACAATTGGATCATGTAGTAAGAAGCAGAGTGTGACACCTGTTTTCCCTTTCTCTGAGAGTCCCGGGTGTCAGTCATGATGGAGAACACGTCTACAAATCTAGATACTATGTGATAGGATGTCATCTATATAATAAATGGAATGTGTGTTATCACAGTCAATAAAATAAATGGTAAATAAATGAATAAAACAGAAATACAATAAATAGCCACAACAAACAAGATATGGACTGAAAATCTATAGGTAATTACAAATGCTATCTTTACAATGTACATAAATAGTATGTTTCCCGGGACTGAGGCTTGAATTCTGGCCTAGGGCCCAGGCCTGACTTTCTTGTCTTCAAGCATGGCGAGCTTCCCCTTGGTCCACAGAGCTGCAGAGTTACCCAGAACCTGAGTTCAAATCTAAAGCCTGACAGATAAAATGGTACCAATTGCAAGCCAGGGAGATAAGTTTTTTTTTTTTTTTCCCAAGCAAGATCTTGAACTCAGGTCAGTGCAACTCTGCCTCAGCTTCCATCACACTTGGCTGGGGTGCAGCCACTGGAACCACAGCCAATCCTGGAATCCTAGACCTCCAGGCCTTGGGGGGGATGCCCAGAAAAGAAGAGGTGGGATGGTGCTTTTACATTTTGCATCATGACCATCTGTGTCTGAATGACACGGCTCCAAATGGTACTTCACCTTGCATTGCTGAAGCCTGGTGGGCTATTGGGTAAGCCACAGTCCCGCAGGGCGAATCCCAGTCATGTCACTTCTGGCTGGTGGGAGATCCTAGGAGACTTATTCCCATGCATAGGAATAACTATGGAATGTTATAAATGTCACAGTTGAATGAGTTGCTCGTGAATGATTCGCCTGTAAAATTCGACATCATGATTTCAGTAGGCTGATTATTTTTATTTAATATAAAGCATTAAAATAATATTATTTCCTACAGGGATGCAAAAATTTCAGGACACTGATTTACTTAATAGTTTATTAAGGATGAAAACAAAGACATTAATTACATGGAGGCATAATAAATACCCAAGAATTGGTAGGAATGTAATCTATATAACTGAATAATGGATAGACCTCTCTGGCACTCTATAAAGATATATATATATATATATATATATATATATATATATATATATATTAATATACTACTATCTGCATGTCAATCTGTTCTTATTTTGTCAACCTCTGGGGCTCAATCTCAGGTCCTGGAAACTGCCTGTCAGCTCAATTTGCCCAAGGATGGTGTGTTGACACTCACCCATTCATGAATTGGGCCTTGTAGGCTATGAGTTCAGATGCCAGCACTCCCAAAAAATGAATTGTGGCATAAGAATCTGATGGTGACACAAGTTTTTCTTTTCTGTGAAAGTTCTGGTTGTCAGGTATGAAGTGGAATACATATTCAAACATATGTCCTATGTAATCAATGTAATTAATGTTCTACATATCACAATAGTCAATAAAATGAACAGTCAATACATGAATAAAACAAAAAAATAAAATGAGTAACTAGAATGAACACAATATGGAGTCAACATATGAATATAAATCATATATTCAAAATGTACACAAATAGGATGTTTTCTAGTGGTTGGGATCGATTTCACGCCTAAGGAACGGACTTGAATTTTTTTTACTTCAAGGAGGCAAGCTTCCCCTTCCCACACAGAGCAACAGTGTTACCCAGACCATGCATTCAAATCCCAGTCCTGGCAGAAAAAATGGCACCTTTATAGTATGTGAGGCCCAATTCTTAGGTATTTCATTCTGCCTCCATTTAATGAATGTGATTGTTTAAATGCTTCCTAAAGTGTTAGTTAAAATCTATCAGTGTCCCATAATATTATTGTGTATAATTTTATCCTAGAATCATTCAAGAACTTACCATTCAATCATGAAATACATCACATTCCATTGGTAATCATATGAATAGGAATGAGTTTCTTAGGATCTCCTGCCATTTGGAGGTGGCAGGACCAGGATTCAAACTGTGGGCTCCAGCTCCCAAGACTTAGACCTTAGGGTAGGGAACTCACCGATCTGTTCGAGTACATCAGCAAGACCAATGATTAGGCAGGCACCAGTGGCTCTCAACAGTCCTCCTTGATACTTACAAGGCTGTGATAGGAGGATCATGGTCAAAGTCAACCTTGGCAGGAAAGTCCTTGAGACGCTGTCCAACTTCAGTGCCAACAAAGCCAGAAGTAGAGCTCTGTGGCTCCAGTGGGTAGTCTTGAGCAAAAGCAGCTCACAGATTGTGCCTAGATCCTGAATTCAAGGTCTGGGACTGGCAACAAACAGACATACACAACAATCTGTGCAGCCATCTGCCTAAAGCAGGTCACCCTCTTTTCCCCAACTAGATTGGATAGAGTTTCCTGGGAAAGGGGCTGATGTCATCTTGACTCCGCCCATTCTACCTGCATCACAGTATTCGAGACACACCCCCATTCTTTCATGGTTCTTTCTGACCAATGGTATACAAGAATGGTGGCCATGCCCACATTCAATCCTTCCCTATAGCACCGGGATTACCTCTGTGGTTGACACCACTACCAGTATTTGAGGAAGGTAGAGGTGGGTGATTGGTGAGCAAGAGACTTGAGGCCTGGGAAGAGAGGCCTTGCTCAGCTGCACCATGTGTCAGCCCGTGCCCTGGCCCCCTCCTACCCTTCCCAGCTATGCAGCATTTCAAACCTGGTGTTGCTGGCTCAGACCTCTGGTGCCTCTTGGATTCCTCAGGCAATGGTGCAATGGTGCGCCACTGGCCAGCTTGTGGCCCTGACCTAGTCCTGGCCCCTTTGTCATCTGCTCCAAGCCTGAGTGTCTGCCATGCCTCTGTCATCGCTGCTGGCATCACCCGGAGCAGCTGCCAACAGCTTCTCCCAGCAGCACATGTGAGTGGCCACCCACACAGGACCACACCCCACAAGCCCATATCCCCTTGTCCTCCTCCCTCCGGACCAGGACCTGCACCTCCCCCATGCCCCACAGTCTGGCCCAGACCCTGCCACAAATGCCCCAGGGATGGGCGTGGGTGTTGACCTGAGGATTCCACCCCCATCCCTTGCCTCAGTGTCCCAGGAAACAGGGAGGTGCAGGGTTGGGTGAGGAGTGGGCGCTAAAGAGCCATTGGCCTGGAGCAGTGGGAGCCACAGAGCGGCGCATCTGCACCCTTCCTCTCCCTGGTGGGAACCTGGTGGCTTTAGTTCAGAGGTGGGGAGCTGCATGTCCACACTTGCCTTCTTGGTACATTTCCTTTTGTCTGGGGTTGAGGGTGTAGGATGCAGAAGATAGACCCCCTTGCTATGTGAGCCCTTGTCTTCTATGCTCAGTCACCCTTTGATTTGAAGAGGTTCCCAGAACAGCCCAGTAGGGAGGTGAGTGTGTTGGGGGTCAGAACAGAAGGTGAATATCTGGGAGGAACACATCATCCCCACACATGCACCCCGGCTGTCCCCCCCCAGCACCAGCTCTCAACTGTCCTCACAGGGTGATCACCTTTCCCAGCTCTGCCAACTTCTGCTGGTGCTCTTGGTCCATCTGGTCTCCAACAAACTCAGGAGAGGCACTGCTCTGAGTCTGTGTGTGTGTGTGTGTGTGTGTGTGTGTGTGTGTGTGTGTGTGAGAGAGAGAGAGAGAGAGAGAGAGAGAGAGAGAGAGACAGACAGACAGACAGACAGACAGACAGACAGACAGACAGACAGACAGACAAAGACAGAGAAAGAGACAGAGAGAGACAGAGACAGAGACAGAGAGACAGAGAGACAGAGAAAGAGAGAGACAGAGAGACAGAGAGACAGAGAGAGACAGAAAGAGAGACACACAGAGAGATAATCTTTATCCTTATATAGACTAACTGTACTCAGGTGAATGATCATTTGACAAATTGCAGGTGCTGCATTGACAAGTCTTCTGTCACCGGTCTGGCTGTGTGTGTGTGTGTGTGTGTGTGTGAGTGTGTGTGTGTGTGTGTGTGTGTGTGTGTGTGTAGATGTGGGTTGTAACAAGGAGACTGGCTATGGTAACTTCTACCTGCTATCTTTTGGGGAGTGCATGGGCTTCACAGCTGAGCTCTGGGGACCTGGAATGGAGGTAGGCTTAAAGGGGATTCAGCACTGTTAAAAGAACAAGAGATCTTTGTGCCCTGGAGCTGTGTACTCCCTTGGGCCTGGTTAGTGGCAGTGCGGTTCACATTGGGTGGCTTCCCAGGGGGACAGAGAGCTTGGCCAACACTTAGTAATGATATGAGCCCTGCTAGTATGGAGCACAACAACATAGGTCAGACTCCAGGGCTTCTCATCACTACGTCTGATGGGCGAGGCCAACCATATTTTAAATCTTGACCTGTTATCTTCATATCTAAGGCTCCTGAGTAGCTAGGATTATAGACTTGAGGTTGTGGTACTGGGCCTCTGATTCTTTTTGGTATATTATGTTTTGACCTCAAGGCCTTATGCTTGCCAGTCAGGTCTTCTACCATGCGAGCCAAGCTTTTCTGTCTTGGAAATTTCTGAGATTGAGGCTTAATATATGCTCAGGCTGGGCTGAATTGCGCTCCTCCTATCTGTGACAGGCATGCAGTACCAGGCCCAGTCCTCTGTAGTTGGGATGGTAGACACGTAGTATCACATTCAGTAATTTATGTAGATGGATTTTTCCAAACTTAGTCCACGGCAGCCAATTCTTGACCACAGGTGAAGTTCTGGGTTGGGTCTCGAGTATCGGTCTCCTCATGGGACAGTTGTGAGGAAACAAGGGATTAATACAGAGGGATGTCTGGAGCAGGGCCAGGCACAGAGGGAGCAGCAGTCAGATACGGTTCTCAGCAATTCTGTGAGAATATGACAGGAAGATACCTGGAAAGAGCTCAGTTGGTGTGTGTTATTAATGGTGCGACAGGTATAGGATTATGAAACAAAACATGGCTCTGTTTCGTTATTAGCCTATCCCCATGAGGAAGGGGTTCCTTCAATTTGTTCAGTATTGCAGCTAGGGAAATTGAGGAACAGAGAAGCTGGGTAACCTACTCATAACTCCTCTGCCATGCTTCCTAGGACAAGGGGTGCTATTCAGTCCAATTCTTGTGGTGGGAAGTCCAATGCTTATCAGTCATGGGGCTTGAATTCTGGGCCTGGGCACTGTCCCCGAGCACCTCAGCTCAAGGCTAGTCCTCTACCATTTGAGTCACAGCACCACTTATGATTTTCTGGTGGTCCTTTGGAGATAAGAGTCCCATAGATGTTCCTGCCCAGGCTGACTATGAACAATGATCGTCAGATTTAGCCTCCTGTGTAATTAGGATTATGGACCTGAGCCACCGGCACCTGGTGTAAGTGTAATTCTGACCATCTTTCTTTCACTCCCTCTCTTTCTGGAACTGATTGAATGGGTGCTGGAGAGGTGGCCCAGCATTCCCATGTGGCTGGAAGCAAGGGGGCCCTCTCATTCTGGAGGTAAGCTTTGGTTCAGGGGCTGTCTCGTAGGAAGTAAGCCCCTCTGTGCCCTGGCTAGACTGTGACAGTTATTCGTTGTCCATATAGCATTATTGGATTCAGTATTGTGTTCAAAGTCCTTTCCTAGCAAAAATTTCTGGCAAAAATTATGATACATTATTACATAATGAAAATGTAAAGCCATCTTAAGAAAGTCTTCTAGGGCTCTGGGAATATGGCTTCATGGTACGGTGATTGCCTAGCATGCATGAAACCCTGTGTTCAATTCCTCAGTACACATAAACAGAAAAAGAAACACTGGAAGTGGTGTTGTGCCTCAAGTAGTAGAGGGTTAACTTGAGCAAAAAAAAAAAAAGCTGAGGAATAATTCTTTAGCCCTGAGTTTAAGCCCCAGGACTGGCAAAACAACAACAACAACAACAAATATTTAGTTAGTAAATGCAAAATAAAGAACTCATACTTGGAATATATAATTGGCCCATCAATACTGATACCTGAGGAGAGTACCTAATTAATGTACTTAACCTATCTTTGGATACTGTGTTGAAAAAAAAAAAGTTTTGTTCATTAGGTCACAGCAATTAATGCCAGGAATGTCCTTAGATGTCAGGTGAAGAGTAATTCTGGAAATTCAAAGATTCCAGGCTTTTGAGTGGTCACTGCTAATCACAATGAGAAGGGTAGTCTAAGTGAGATTTAGAAACCTTTTGGCCAGTCCTGGCACCAAAAAGACAGAAGCTAATTAACAGTTGTGACAGAAGAGAAGGAATAACTCCAGATTAAAGGAATAAGTGATAGTCAATAAGGTATAGCAGAAACCGTTCTAAGGAACCATTTTTGGTTATTGAAGAACAAGTTATCAACTTGGTTATTCCTCATTGCCTTTAACATTCTAAATCTCTTAGGATAGTTCTTAATCTCTGTGTGATAAATATATCACATTCTAGGGTGTTCTTTCATACTTGATCTCTTTTGCTTTCAAAAAACCTGTCTTTCTTTATTTCTCTATGAACATTTCCTAATATTAAATATACCTTCACAGAGGGAAGAGTTGGTAATCTAAGGGTCCCATAGCTCATGAGGCATCAATGTAATAAAATGGAAAAGTAGGACATATTTATTGCTACCTCAATTATTCTGAAAAGCTGCAATGTCACATCATTTATCTGATTTCCAATCTTTGTATACTTAGTGTCATTAAGTGACTAAATGCAAATATGAGCCAGGTGCTGCTGGATTATGCCTGTAATCCTGGCTATTCAGGAGGTTGAGACCAGAGGATTGTGGTTCAAAGCCATCCTGGTCAGGAAAGTCCATGAATCCCTTATCTTCAATTAACCACCAGAAACCTGGAAATGGTGCTGTAGCTAAAGTAGAGCACTCAACTTGAGCTGAAGGCCTGAGGGACAGTGCCCAGGATCAGAGTTCAAGCCCCAAGACCAAGAAAAAAGTGCAAATATGACTTTAAGTTTCCCCAAAAGGAATGATGAAGTCAATAGTAATCTTGCCAAGCAGAGAAAATAATTCTAAAATGATTCAGTGCACCTATATTTACTGAGTTATTTAAGTTATGGATTCTTTGCTGAACCTATTTTATTCTTTTACAAATTGTCAAATATTAGCCTAATAATAAGCTTCATCTAGTATTTCTTGGTTCAAAAGATGAGTCCATAAAGTTGATGTCACTTAACTTTCTTACTTTCTTAGTTCAAAGCCAAACCAGACGGTAGAGTGTGTCAAATTCTTATCTGTAATTAAAAACCAAAAAAGCCAGAAGTGCAGTTTTGGCTCAAACAGTAGAGTACTAGCTTTGGGGCCAGGTGGGCAGGGACACTGTACAGGGACAGGGTCCAGCCTCTGAGTTCAAGCCCCAGAACCAGCACAAACTAAACAAACAAAACAAACACCAGGTATTTCTTTGGGAGCCTCCTTAAAGGAGTACTGGTCTGAGAAGAGCCTGCTTTTGCTGATCATACTCACTGGATACTGCTTTTTTGGAATCCTTATTGCTAAGGAAAACTCCGGACCAGACTAAAGGAATTGATAACTGAGTCCTGCCACAAGAAAATCATCTCAGGAGTGAAACATCCATGCATAAGACACATTAAAACATACATGTCTTTGTTTCTTTGCAGCAGAACACTTTTAAAACAAATATTTCCTTTTGTTCTATGCTGGCCTTCAAATGGCATATTGTTTCCTTTTGTAATACTCTCAATCATAAGTTTACAGACAAATTTTATATGAGTAAAGAACACAGTCCAAAAGTCTTTAGCCCCCTTATTAATTGGGCAGTTGTTTCTTTGTAGATTTGTTGTTGGGGAATTTAATTTTTTAAGTTCCAGGTATATTTTATATATGAGACACTTGTCCATTGTATGGCTAGTGAAGATCTTCTCCCAATCCGTGGGCGTTCTATTGATGTTGCTAGCTATGTCCTTTGCCATGCAAATTCCTCTGCAATTTCATGCAATCCCATTTGTCCAAACGGTCACTGATTTGTGGTGTTTCTAGGTCTTCATTAAGAAAATTTCGGCTTGTGCCAAGGAGACCTATGGTTTCTCCTATTCCATCCTGTAATGTTTTCAGAGTGTCTGCTTTGACTCCGAGATCTTTGATGCATTTGGAGTTGATTCTGGCGCACAGTAATATATAAAGATCTAGCTATAGTTTTCTACAAGTAGTTAAACAATTTTGCCAGCACCATTTACTGAGGAGGCTGTCTTTCTTTCATCCTATTTTTTTAGCTCTCTTACCAATAATTAGATGGTTATAGGTCTTTAGGTTCATTTCTAGGTTGTCAATACTATTCCCTTGGCCCTGGAGTCTGTTCTAGTGCTAGGACCAAGCTGTTTTTTATTGTGAAAATACTGTACAGAGGGGTTAAATTACATGTGCAAGATAATGAGTACATTTCTTATCAAGCATTGTAGCCTCCTATTTGTTTCCCCTTCCCATCCCTTCCCATGCTCCCCAGGTACCCCCCAGCGAATCCTCCTTATCCACCTGCCCCCGCACACCAAATTTGTAAAGTTTGTTTTTCCACATATGGTCTTGTATATCTCATTGTTGCAATGGGTCCACCTGTATCCCTGATTTAATGATTTGTTTTTTCCCTTCCCCTTCTCAAATTACACAAACATCATATACAGTGAAAGCAGGGGTTATATCATGGGGGAGGGACCTACAAAGGAACCAATAAATAATCTTCTAAATATTTTAGAAACAATCTCATGAAAGAAAAAAAAACATTTGAATATATATCTTAGGGTTCATTTTCCTAACATCAACTTATCTGACCTTTTCTGCTTAACTCAGATATATACTGGTTGTTGCAAATAAGGAAAGCCATGGGACTTATGTATCTTGAGGCCTGCCTTACTTCACTTAATATAATTTTTCCAAGTCTTTCCACTTTCAAACAAATGGGGCACTGTCATTCTTTCTGATGGAGGCACAAAATTCCATTGTGTACATATACGACATTTTCTTGATCATTCATCTACTGTGGGGCATGTGTGTTGGTTCCATATCTTAGCTGTGGTAAATAATGTTGCAATAAACATAGTTGTGCTGGAAATTTTAGCGTGGTCTTGTTTGTGATCATTTGGGAAAATGCCCAAAAGTGGAATTGCTGGGACGTAGTGGAGCTCTATGTGGAGTCTTTGGAGGAACCTCCACAGTGCTTTCCAAAGTGGTTGAACAAGCTTACGTACCCACCAACAATGTCCACATCCCCTCCAACATCTGTTGTTATTAGAGTTCTTGATTATAGCCATTCTAACTTGGATGATCTGGTATCTCCATGATGTTTTTGTTTGCATTTCTTTTATGTCGAGGGGTTGGGAATTTCTTCATGTGTCTATTGGCCATCCTTCTTTCCTTTTCAGAGGAGTTTCTCTTTAAGTTTTTAGCCTACTTATTAATTGGACAGTTGTTTCTTTAAAGATTTGTTGTTGGGGGATTTAATTTTTTGATTTCCAGGTATATTTTAGATATGAAACCCTTGTCCATTATATGACTAGTGAAGATCTCCCAATCCGTGGGTTTTCTTTTGATTTTGCTAGCTATGTCCTTTGCCATGCAGAAGCTCTACAATTTCACGCAATACCATTTGTCCAAACTTTTTTTTGATTTTTCGTGTTTCTGGGTCTCTATTAACAAAATGTCATCCTGTGCCAAGATTACCTATAGGGTTTCTTCTCTTCCATCCTGTAATGTCTTCAGGGTGTATGCTTTGTCTCTGAGGTCTTTGATCCTTTTGCACTTGATTCTAGTGCAGGGTGATATATTAGGATCTAGATTTAGTTTTCTACAAGTAGTTAACCAGTTTTGCCAGAACCATTTACTGAAGAGGCTGTCTTTCTTCCATTCTATGTCTTTAGCTTTCTTATCGAAGATTAGATGGCTATATGTCTGTAGGTTCATTTCTGGGTTTTCAATTCTATTCCATTGGTCCTGAGGTCTGTTCTTGTGCCGGTACCAAGCTGTTTTGATTACTGTGGCTTTGTATTAGACCTTGAAATTTGGTATTTATATGCCCCCAACACTGTTCTTTCTATTAAGGGTCCTTTTTGCTATTTGACATTTTTTATGTTCCATATGGATTTTTGGATTGCCTCTTCTATTTCCTTCAAGAAGGAGGTAGGAATATTGATAGGTATCACATTGAATTTGTAGATGGCCTTGGGAAATATTGCCATTTTGTCGATGTTGATATTTCCCATCCAGGAGCATGGGAATTTTTGCCACTTTCTAAGTTGTGTTTTAATTTCCTTTTTCAGGGTTTTAAAGTTTTCATCATAAAGACCCTTCACTTCTTTGGTTAAGTTAACCTTGGTATTTTATTTTTTGTGTGTGGGGCAATTACAAATAGAGTTGCTTTCCTAATTTCAGCCACAATATTCTCATTGTTGACATACAGAAAAGCCACTGATTTTTGAGGGTTAATTTTATACCCTGCTACTTTGCCAAAACTTTTGGATCACCTTGAGTAATTTGGGAGTGGAGTCTGTGGAATTCTTTAAATACAAGATCTTGTCATCTGAAAAGAGAGAGAATTTTACTTCTTCTTTCCCTATTTCAATCCCCTTTATGTTTGCATTTTGTCTTATTGCTGTAGCTAGGCATTCTAATAATAGATTGAAGAGCAGTGGGGAGAGTGGTCATCCTTGTCTCGTTCCTTATTTTAGAGGAAATGGCTGTATTTTTTCGCCATTGAGTATAATACTGGTTGTAGATTTCTCATATACAGCTTTTATTGTATTGAGGAAGGTTCCATAGATTCCTAATTTTGCCAGAACATTAATCATAAAGGGGTGTTAGATCTTGTCAAATTTTTTTCTGCATCTATTGAGATAACCATGTGGTTCTTATCCTTGCTCGTGTTGATGTGATGAGTTATGTTAATTGATTTACATATATTGAACCAGCTTTGCATCCCTGAAATGAACCCTATTTGATGGTGGTGTATGATTTTTTGGATGAATTGTTGAGGTATATTGGCCAAAATTTTGTTGAGAAATTTTGCGTCAATGTTCATCAAAGAAATGGGTCTATAGTTCTCTTTCTTTGATGAGTCCATGCCTGGTTTTCGGATGAGGGTTATTATAGGTTCATAGAATGAATTCGGTAGTGAATTTTCTCTTTCAATTTCATTGAAGAGTTGAAGCAATATTGGTGTGAGTTTTGATTTGAAGGCCTTGTAGAATTCTGCTGTAAAACCATCTGGTTCTTTTCTTAGATGGCAGGCTGCTTATTGCTGTTTCTATTTCAATGCTTGATATGGGCCTGTTACTATGGCTTAACTCATCTTGGTTTAGTTCCCCATATTGATATTTGGTATAAAATGGTCTATTTCTGCCAAGTTATCAAACTTATGAGCATAAACGTTTGAGAAGTATTCCCATATAATGTTCTGAATCTTGGTTGTTTTTGTGGTAATGTCTCCATTCTTATCTCTGAGTTTATTTATTTGGGTGCGTTCTCATCTTTTTCTGATAAGATTTGCTAAGGGTCTGTTTATTTTGTTAATTTTTACCAAGGAACAACTCTTTGTTTTGTTGATTCTTTCTATTTTCTTTTTGGATTCTATTTAATTTAAATTCTGATTTAATTTTAATTATTTCTTTCCATCTACTAGATTGGGTTTATCTTGCTGCTCTCTTTCAAGGAGGCTCAGATGTCTCGTTAAATTGTTGGTTTCAGATCTCTCCAATTAGTTGATGTAGGAACTCAGACCTATACCTTGCCTCTGAGTACTGCCTTTGCTATGTCGCAGAGGAGCTGGTAATATGTGTGTACATTTTTGTTGAATATCATGAATACTTGAATTTCATGTATAATCACTTCCATGACCAACTGGTGGTCCAACAGTGTTGTTCAGCCTCCATGTGTTACAGGACTTTCTTTGGTGGATTTTGGTTTTGAGTTCTAATTTTCTTCCTCTATGGTCTGAGAGAAGGCAAGGTATAATTTCAGTGTTTCTGAATTTGGACAAGTTTGCTTTGTGATCTAAAATGTGATCTATTTTGGGAAATGTTCCATGTGCTGCTGAGAAAAACGTGTATTCTGATGCTGCCGGTTGAAATATTCGGTAGATGTCTGTTACATCTAGTTGATCTATGCAGGTTTTTAGGTCTGCACTTTCTCAGTTGAGTTTTTGCCGAGTTGATCTATTTTTTGGGGAGAGTGGTGTGTTAAAGTCTTCAACAATTAATGTCTTTGGATCTATGTGGGTTTTGAGGGAAAGTAGTTTTTCTTTGATAAATTTGGGTGCTCAGTTGTTTGGAAAATAGATATTTAGAATTGTAATATCCTCCTGAAGGAGGGATCCCTTAATTAGTATATAGCGAGCTTCCTTATCTCTTCTCATTGATTTTAATTTGAAGTCTTTTTTTTATCTGATATGAGGATTGCAACACCTGCCTTTTTTATGGTGGCAGTTTGCTTGGTATATTTTGTTCCAGCTTTTCACATTCAAAATGTGTTTGTTTTTATGGGCAAGATGTGACTCCTGAAGGCAGCAGATAGAAGGATCTTGCTTTTTAATCCAACTAGGCAGTCTATGTTGCTTAATTGGAAAGTTAATTACGTTAATGTTGAGAGATAGGACTGAGAGGTATTTGGGAGTTCCTGCCATTTTATCCACCTTCTTGGGATTGTGGCAATTGGGTTCTTCCTATGGTTCTTGGATTCTCAGTTGGGGTGCAGTTTCTTGGCCTTTATTGTGGTCTTTTGGTTTTCTATGTGTAGGATACCTTTAAGTATCTTTTGTAGGCCTGGTTTGGCAGAGATATATTGTTTCAATTTTTCTTTGCTATGGAAGGTTTTTATTTGGCCTTCAGTTATGAAGTAGGGTTTAGCTGGGTACAGGATTCTTGGTTGATAGTTGTTTCTCTTTATGGCATGGCATACACCATCCCAAGCTCTTCTTGCTTTAGTTGTCTCTGCTGAGAATTCTGAGGTGGTTTCCCTTTATTGGTGATTGATCTTTTCTCCTTGACAGCTTTAAGGATCTTTCCCTTGGTCTGAATTGATCCTTTGCATATTATATTGTGTTGGTGAGATGTCCTGTTCCGGACTGGTCTAGTTGGAGTTCCAAAAACTTCTTGTATCTGAATAGGCCTATCTTTTTGCATGTTTGTGAAGATCTCTGCTAGTATTCTGTTAATCAAATTTCCTAGTCCATTAACTTCTCTCTCTCGGTTTTCCTCTATACCCATTATCCTCAGATTAGGCCTTCTGGTGATGCCTTCCAAATGTTGAATAGATCTGTCATATTTCTTGGATTTGTCTTGGATGGTTGTATGTTCTTTCTCTATAATACCTGGGCTGTGTTCAATCCCTGAGATTTGATCTTCTGCATGGCCTAACATATTGTCAAGTCTTTCTATTTGTTTTTCATTTCTTTTCCTTCTAATTGGTCGGTTTTGATGGCTTCAGATTCTGTGTTGGAGCTTTTTTTAGATCTTCTATGAACTTCTTTACTTCCTTAATTTGGTGTTTAGTGTATATTCTCAAATCACTTAGTTGATTGGTTATGCTTTCCTTGGACTACCATTCCTTCTGTTGGGCTCCATTCAGCATTCATTTTGTGGTCTCCCTGACTTCTTTCACCTCTCTGTTTATGGATTCCATGAATGCCTCTATCGATCTTAGTCTATTCTCATCCCGATCTCACAGTTCCTATATTTCTCTTGATTAGCTTCCTCACGTTCATGCAATTCTTGTAGTTCTCTTTGAGTGTTTTCAGCCTGCTCATGCCATTCCTGACTTTCTCTTCATCTGCTCTCAGCCAGCTCACAAAATTCCTATCTCTTTGACTGATCTCAACCTTCTCACGCAATTCCTGTCTATCTCTTTGATCTCAACCTGCCCAGGCAATTCCTATTTTTCTCTTTAAGTGTTCTCAATCTGTTCACGAATTTCCTGTATCAATCTTTGAGTAGCTTCCTCATGCTCATGACCTTCATGTATTGATCTTTTTTGCCTTCTCTCTATCCTTGTCATGCTCACACTGAGACCTTTGCATGTTTTCACTCTATTCATTGACCCTGTTTACCTGAAGTGTTTGTAGAGGTTTTTGGGAACTCACCTCTGGATTATTTATTATCTGTTCTGTCCCCTGATTGTCATGAGTGGGAGTTGACATCCCCAGACTTGCCATTTTTCTTGTGTTTTTCCGGTTTGTTCTGCCCATTTGGCATGAGAGTAACACCAGTTTTGTGCTAGAACACTATTGTAAGGTAAGCATCAACCAAAATCTGTAGTTGCACAGTCAAAAGTCTGCAGAAACAATCTAGTTCAAGAGATAAAATCTATTCAACATCAAACAAGTATGTCTTAATTGCCTAAGAACATGAAAGAAGAATTTTGCAACCAGAAATGATTAGGCTTAGCGAGAATGTGGGGGAAAAAGGATTAGAGGGATGTGAGAAGGTGAGGGAGAATGGACTTAACCAAGTTCTGATCTCAAAGATGGAAATGGATTGGACAGAATGATAGCAGAGAGAGAAAAAAAGAAAAGGAAAAGAAAGAATAAAGAAAAAAAGAAGAAAAAGAAAAAAGAGACAAGAAAAAATGGAAAACACAAAATTTAAAATTAAAAAGTGAAACCCTTAAAAACTGCAAGTTTGAAGAAATAGTATTCACAGAAGAATGGGGATGGGATAAGAGAAGGGGAGGGATAGAAAGGAGACATGAAAAACTAGAAAAATAAAAATGTTTTAAAATATTATATAGGTATAAAGAGGTAATACTGCTATTAATATTTTAAGTCTAAGATTATGAATTGAGTAATAAATTTCTGGATTAAGTGTGTACACGTTGGGGGATAAGATCTAATAATTGACGACATGTATATCTGAGCAGAACAGCAATTAAGTCACGCAGAAAAGAATGAAAGAGAAGTGAAAAGAAAGAAAAGAAAGGAAGAAAGAAAAAGGATCAAAAGATCAGTAGAGATGAAAACACACACACACACATACACCTAAAATAAAAATTATATGAGGATAAAAGAAAAAATAATAGAAAACAAAATTTTAAAACAATTAAAAATTAAAAATTAAAAATAAGGTACAAAAAATTTCTTTTATTTTTGGGGGCGGGGGTTGGAAGATTCTGTATCACCCTTGTGTTAGTAATCACTCTCTAGGTGGAGTCTCTGGTCTGCCTGTGGTATTTAGTTTTTCTGTGGCTTGATTGGTAACTTAGGTTAGTTTGGGCAAGCAGAAAAATGTTCTGCTTTACCCAGGATTTTGTGATCCTCCTCCCAGGCTAGTTCAGTGGCAGGGAGATCTGTTTTGAGTATTGCAAAAGAGAGAGATGGCTGTTTATTCTAGTTTGGAGATGCTGTGCTGAGGCTAAGTTCTTGGTAGAGTTGAGGCCTTTCAGGAAACAGTAGCTTTTCCCTGAGGGGCTAGCTTGAGAAACTCACAGAGCCCAGCCTGGAGGCATTCTCAGCGTTTATGTTTACAGAATTTCAATTGATTGTCTAGGCTGCTGTAGGGAGGGGCAGCCTCTGGCTCTGTTTACCCAGTGAAGAAAGCTACTCCTGAGGGTGAATTTTCCTCTGCCTGGGGTGGGTGACTTTTTCCTGGGTGGAGTTGAGCCTGGCAAGTCTGGGCAGGTTCCTGTGACCTGCCAAATGACTCTTTTATTTTTTCCCAAAGCCTGAGTTGGCGCTAGCAGCTCAGCCAGGCCTTTGCCAGTATCAAAGAGGGAGATCTCTGGTAGTGGGGTGGGGAATGGGTGGCCTTCCCTCCTGTGCTCTCTGAGAAGGAGTGAGGATGTCAGGCTTCTACTCATATTGCCAGAGTGTTGGTTCCTGTGTCGTCTCTGGTCTGTGATCTGCAGGGTGAAGATATCTGCTCCTTCTCAGTTCTTGCTGGTGTTGATTAGAATCCCCTTGCCTACTGCCTCTGGCACCTCTGTCCCAGACTCTCTGTGTTGCAGGTATGGCGGCTACGACCACTGCCACAGCAGCCGCCACTGTTGTGGCTGCCAGCGAGTGCTCAGATCTTTCTCCTTGCCTGGATTTTCCCCATTTAGCCAAACTCTCTGTACTGTGATGGCACATTTGGTGTAATTCTCTGGCCTAGGACTGTTCACTGGAACACTAAAATTTCTTTCTATGTGAGAGCTTGTTTAGCCTCCAGCTTCAACATGCCATCTTAGTGCTTCACATTGTTACATATGTTTTAACATCGATGCATCCAATGAAAAAGACACATTGCTTAAGTCACCCTTTTGATGACTGAAAAGAAACCATGCTGCAATCTCATTCTATGGAAAATTTGTGCTTTTAAATTCTTTTAGATTAAAAATTGATGTGGGAGAATGAACATTCTTCATACAATTTTATATTTTCCTAATTATTTTAACATACTTTCCAATATTATATAAGGTTAAAACACTACTACTTATTTAGTTTTAGGATTTCTAAAATGGCCAGAGTAAAAGTTCTATTCATTCACAATTTTAAGACAATAGAGTGTCCATTATGACCAAGTGAGAAATTTTACACTTTTTATTTGTCGTCCTTAAAGGTTGTGCTGGGGAATCAAGTCCAGTGCTTCATGTGTCTTAGTCTACTGCATGCCTCTGAGCCTGATGTGACATGTGGTTTTATTTTAACTCAATTGGAATAAAGAAAAATTTCACTAGGAATGTAATTACTTGGTTACTTTCTCCAATATCTCTCGCATACATAAAGTAATATAATTGTACACTGACAGAAAATGGTGTTCCTCTTAGCAGTAACTGTTTATTTTTTGGATCCCCACTCTTCACTAAGTCTTGCCCGTTTCCTATTCTCCCGTCCCATAAAACTTGACTATATCCACTGGAAACCCTCTTCCAGTCAGCCTCCTTCTAAAAAAGTCCAAATTTAACTAACATACCACCTGGTAGTCCCGCTATAAATTTTCAAATCCTGACTGCAACCAGACTCCTTCCTGAAAGAGCTCCTTTGCTAGAGGGAAAGCCTTCTTCCGCTCAACCCCTTCCTGGAATCCCTGCTCTTCACCACCAGAAACCAGGCCACATCCATATCTCCTCCCTCTATGGCCTGCTTTGATGCACCAAGAACGCCACCCCCAAATCGGGCTCCTCCCTTGAATCCTCACTTCATCCCCCAGATACCCCGCCCATAACTACTCTAGTCCCTCATAGTCCCATTGCTCCCATATTCTAGTACCTCCAAGCTCCTACTTCCCTTTCATATGCCACCCCCAACCAGACTGCTCCCTCAAACCCCTCCTGGTTTCAACAGAAACTCCAACCATAACTAGCCTCCTTTTAAGTGGGCTAACCTGTCAAACTCAGCCCTGAACCTACCTCTTCCCAGAAAGCCCATCATGCTACACAAAAATCCTCCACCTTCGTTTACCTGCCCTTGAAGCCCCACCTAGTGTGGCCAGAAGCTTCTTACACAGCCCATCTCCTGCCTGTAAAGTCAGCCCTGCTCCACCACAAGCCCCTCCACCTCCCAAATCTACTCTCTCAATGACCTACATTGCTCCCCAGATAAACCCACCCTCCTATTGGATCCTCATTCAGATCCACACCCTACTCCACCAGATACCCTGCCTATAATTACCCTACAACTTTGTAGACCTTCCACTCTTTCTGAAAGCCCCTCCTCCAATTAGCCCCATGGTTCTAAGACCTGACCTGCTCCAGAAAACCCCCACCACACGATCCCATCTCTCAACACCCACATTGCTCTACTGGAAACTACTGCACCAGTTAGCCTCATTCTGGAAGCCTCACCAGGTTCAAGTGTAAATCCCTGTCCCTCCAAAGTCCCTTTTTGAAGGTAGCCTTGCCCTACTGGAAACCCTGTCCAAACTCCTTGTCCTGCTTTGCAATACTGAAATCTTTACCCAACATTACTCTTCTTTACGAAGTGGTGACTGGCTACACCAGAAACCCGTTCTAACTAATCTAGTCCACTGGATTCTATCAGTGATCTCACAAAGCCCTGGTCCTGAAAAACTCCTCCATACATCGTGACTACATCTTGATCTGCCAGAAATCCCACCTCCACCCTAACACACTTCCAAAAGGCCTGCCATTCTCCACCAGAAACCCTGCCCCTTATTAGCCCACTTCTTCCTAGCACCTCCCTGCACCCTCAAGGCCAGACCCTGAAAAGTCTCTCCCTCATAGCTCCGCATTCCTGCACCAGAAACCCCACCTTCTGCCAGCCTCTTGCATCGATTTCTCGCCCTGCCTTGTGGGAAATCCCACCCTACATATCCCACAAGAGCTCACAGTGGTCCACCAGAACCCCTCCTCTAAGTAATCTCTTCTTTGTAGTCTTGTTCTTCTTCTCAAAGCTCTGCCCCAAACAGCCTCCTCTCCAGTGACCCCACTGGACTCCAGTGACTTCCACTGAAAACCCATCCACCTGCCAGTCTCCATCCTAAAGTCCCTCCTACTCCACAAGAGACACAACCCCTAATAAGTCTAGTCCTTCCAGTATCCTCACTGCTGTCTCAAAGCCCTACACAGACTGGCCTTCACCCTCAAAGCCCTTCTCTGCTCCACCACAGAGGATGTGCCACAACCAACTCCTCCGTTGTACCAGAGAGGGCTCCACCAGAAACCCCACACAACCTCATCCATGAAGGTCCCACCTAGTAAATTTTAGTACAAATATGATTTTATACTAGTCATAGAATTCATATTAATCAATATGATAACAAAGCAACATTAAATAAAGACAACAAAAATTAGATAGCTATTAGATGCCTTAGTCTAGTTTGGGGTTCTGTTACCAGGCAGATACACATTGTGCAAAAATGTGTGAAGATGATTTTTCTAACTGGAAAGTATTCTTTGAAGTATCAGTAAGGTTTCATGGGTGATCATTTTATTTCTACAAAATTCATGAACATTAGTGCTCATTAACTTCAAAAATATTAGTTATTATAAATCCTCTGGTTTTGTTGAGGAAAGAGTATTAGTGTGTAAAATGATGACTTTCAAATCATCTTTCTAATGAATAATTTCGGAGTTGCTTACCTTACTATGTACCAGAGTTTTTAGTAACCGAAATTGTCTATCAAAATCAACTTTGATTTTCTTACTTCCACCAAAGTGCCCTTTGGAAAAGGTAAAATGTCAGAGATAAAAACATGTTTGAGATTATAACAAAATTATGATGAAGATCCCACTCAATGTGCTTTAAATTTTCTAACAAAAGGAACTTAAGCATATTTAACTGCAGACTTTGTGAATACTAGAAGACAAAAATACAAGAAATGTTCTGTTATACCATGGTTCTGAAAACAAATAAAACCAAGGAAAGACAACATACTGAGACAGAAGGGAATGAGGAACATGTACAATTGATATAGAATGTAAAACATACAATGAATCAGGTAAAAAATAATTTTGGTCATGATGCCTGGTCGTTCAATATATTTCATTGTAAATATTGTTCTTTGTTAACCTGTGACTTAATATAGATCTCAGCAGGTATCTGCCCAAGTAATTGTGTAATTAGTCAATTTCATCATTGCAAGATCGTCAGGATGGTAAATTCCCACACACCTTAACATAACTGCAACAGCACTAGACATACACTCCTATTGGTCCAACAGATTAAGCCAGACGTGTATTTTACCAAAGCTTTGTTTGTGGTATGCTATAGATTATTCAGGCTTGATGAAAAATGTCTCTGCCCAGAATTATATGATGGCATTTATAGCTAAAATAATTTAGGGTCATTATTAACATCTAACACATGCTGAGTTTTTTTTAATTTATACATCTCCTTTCCTTTTCTTTTTTCCTCCCTTCTTTCTTTTCTTTCTCTTTCTTTCTTTCTTTCTTTTTTTTGGGGGGGGGGAGTTTGGTCGTGGGGCCTGAACTCTGGGCCTGGGTGCTGTACCTCAGCGCTTCAACTAAAGGCTAGTGCTCTACCACTTGAGCCACAGTGCCACTTCCGGCTTTTTTTTTTCTTTTTGTTTATGTGTGGTGAGGAATCAAACCCAGGGCCTCATGCATGCAACGCCAACACTCTAGCACTGAGCCACCTTCCCAGCCCCTTTTTATTTCTATTTTCTTCCTTGTTTGCTTTCTTTCTTTCTCTCTTTCTGTCTTCCTTCCTTCAATTCTTTCTTTCTCCGTCTCTTTCTTTCTCTGTCTCTTTCTTTCTCTTCCTTTCTTTCTTTCTCTTCCTTTCTTTCTCTCTCTCTTTCTCTCTCTCTTTCTTTCTTTCTCTCTTTCTTTCTCTCTTTCTTTCTCTCTTTCTTTCTCTCTTTCTTTCTCTCTTTCTCTCTTTCTTTCTCTCTCTCTTTCTCTCTCTCTTTCTCTCTTTCTTTCTCTCTTTCTTTCTTTCTTTCTTTCTTTCTTTCTTTCTTTCTTTCTTTCTTTCTTTCTTTCTTTCTTTCTTTCTTTCTTTCTTTCTTTCTTTCTTTCTTTCTTTCCTCTTTTAGGAAATGTATGAATTTAGATATTTTGTTTGTTGAACAAGTATCCTACCATTAGAAGATCCTTTTTCAATTTAGTTACATTACTCATAGGTTATCAATTTTGCTGAGGGCTGAACAGAGGCTAAGTTCCTCACTTCCGTCTGCCAAGTAGCTGGGATCACAAATGCATTCCAACATGCCAAGCTTTAGGATGATATGAGACTCTTATTACTTTCCTTGCACATTGGTTTGAACTGTGATTTTCTCAAATTTTACCTCTTCAATTAGTGATGTGCGTTCCAGTAGCCTGCTCTCGGTATAGAGTGTCTAAATGAATTATTGAAGGCAATTTCACATTAATATCTTTTTCTTTGCCAGTCCAGGGACTATTATAGTTTTATTTCTATACATTTTTTATGTATATGTGCATATTAGCTTAAAAATGTTACATTTTGCCCCTTTGTTTCTTTTTTCTTCTTCTTGGTCATGGGGTTTGAATTCTGGGTCTGGGCATTTTCCCAGGGCTCTTCAGATTAAAGCTAGCACTTTACCACTTGGGCTACAGTGACACTTCCGGTTTTCTGGTGGTTAACTGAAGGTAAGTTAACTGAAGGTAAGATTGTCAAAGATTTCCTCCAGGACTAGCTGTGAACCACCATCCTCAGACCTCAACTCCTGAGTAGCTAGGATTAGAGGCATGAGCCACTGGCACACAGCTAAATTGTGACTTAAGTTCTATGATTTAGTTGAGGGAGTAGCATGAGTGTGTAAAAAGTTAACTTTCAAGTCATCTCTCTAAATAATTTCAGAGTTTCATTTTCATAATATTTATTGCAGTGATAAATGACAGAAGCTCCCAAAGTAACAGAATGATCCTTCATATTCTCTTTCCCATAGGTACTATTAGAAGAGAATGAGTGAGATCTAATTCTAAGACAATATGTACTTGAAATTATAAAAAAATATTTTGATGATACATAAAGAGCCAGATAACAAAATGTGCTTTTCATTTACTAAAGAAAGGAATGTCATACAAATATATTTATTGGCAGGTTTTTTCATCTGAAAAACAAAGAAAAAACAATATCTTAAAAAAGTTGAAAAGGATCAGCAACCAGGTAAGTGTGATATAGCATTGGAGACTTTAACACATGAATTGGTTCAGGTAAATAATTTTTTGGGAAAGGTACCTGTTCACTAAATTTATTCATTGTAAATTTTTTATTGTTATATATTATGTTACTTAATATATATATGTGTGTGTGTGTGTGTGTGTGTGTGTGTGTGTGTGTGTTTGTGTATCTGTCTGGTGAACTGTATGGTTAGGTAATTTCATCATGTCAAGTTCATCAAAAGGATGCACTTTCATAAGCCTTAACAAACTTGCAACACCACTACACATGCATACTTATGTGTTCATCATTGTAAGCTAGACCTCTGTTTTACCAAAGCTTTATATATAGTATGTTATTTTTTCATTTAGGCTTGACACAAAATGTGTTTACCCCTATAAATAGATGATGGCATTTATAATGACAATAAGTTAGTTTAAATCTTTACATTGGACACATGCTCAGTATGAGTTGTTCTTTCTTTCCTTTTCTTATTTTATCTTTAGGAAGTTGACTTGAGTTTTGTTGTGTTTGCCAGACAGGTATTCCACCACTGGAGTCACTCCACCAATCTTTTTTTGTTTAAGTTACTTTAATCATAGAGTAACAATTTTTGCACCCACCCCAAAAAACAGGAATCATGATTGCATTCCAATATCCCTACCTAGTAGGTTGATATGGGAGATAATTTCCTTCCTAGACTGAATCAGAACTGTGATCCTCTCAAATTCTACCACTTTTGTTAATGGTGTGAACTCCAGTTCTGCCTACCTCTAGAAGATATGACAGAAATAAATGAATACAGGTAATTCGAGTTAATCATTGTTTAATATAGGTGATTTGATTTTAAAATGTAGGGTAAGTTTGAAAGTAAGAAAATAAAAGAAGAATGAAGAAAGAAAGAAAGAAAGAAAGAAAGAAAGAAAGAAAGAAAGAAAGAAAGAAAGAAAGAAAGAAAGAAAGAAAGAAAGAAAGAAAGAGAGGGAAGAAAGAAAGAAATGAAGGAAGAAAGAAAGAAAGGAAGGAAGGAAGAAAGCCCGAAAGGAAGGAAGGAAGGAAGGAAAGAAGGATGGAAGGAAGGAAGGAAGGAAGGAAGGAAGGAAGAGAAAGAAAATGATTAAAAATTAAATTTTTGGAGTCAGGAATCACATGGCAGAGGTACTTCCTGTATTTTGTATTAGGTCCAGGCCATGCAGACCCTTTGCTGACACTTTCCCACTTCTTGACTAAGTTTTCACCCTTTAAGTGTTACCTATGTATTTGCCACACCTGGAGGCAGCCACCGTCCCCTCCTGCTAAGTCACAACCTGGTCAGCCTCTGGTCACACTTTCCATCTAACCAGAGGTGAGTCCCAGGCCTTAAAGTCACATCTAGATCCAGTGTGGCCAGTATTTTCCCCCACCTGGCCACACCTCATCCGATACTTCACCTGGATACGTCCTTGCCCGAGGTTAAGTAGCCCCATTTTTTGTACATGCCTTTCTACCATATATGGCATGGGCAGAAGTTCAGTAAATAAACTAGTTCACCTGACTGAATACAGTGTGTTGTTCTCTTCATTGACTACCCATGAAACTCACCTAATTAATATGCTTTACTCTTAAGAGTTTCTAGCTATTAATCCATGGATACTTTTGTGACACATGTGAATTCAGTATCAACAAAACATATGTACTGACTCATCATTTAACAATATAATTCTGTCTGGAATCTTTTTTTGGGGGGAGGTCCAGTCATGGGGCCTGAACTCTAGGCCTAGGCACTTGAGCTCTTCAGCTCAAGGTGAGTGCTTTACCACTTGAGCCACAGTGCCACTCACGGTTTTTTTTTCATTTTGCTTATGTGGTGCTGAGGAATCGAACCCAGCGCCTCATGCATGCAAGGAAAGCACTCTACCACTGAGTCACCTACCTAGCCCCTGCCTGGAATATTTAATAGCAGTTTAATTAACCATAAAGTCTATTTTGTTTGCTTTTTTTGTTTTTGTTTTTTTGTTTAAAGTTATAAAAGTGTTGGTGGGAAAATATGAAAGGATCTCTGGCTTCATATTTTCACATCACTCTGGGCTACAATCTGTGTGCTACCAGCTCAGATGCTGGGACTTTGAAATTTTGGAAAGAAAATGAACATCATAAGGACCCATGTCTTCGGGATTTCTCAGATTCTTTTTATAAATGTAATTGTTACTAAGGTATATACAGTGAACTTACCATTTCACAAGAAATTCAGACATTTAGATGTTTATTTATATTTTTGTCAGTTGTGGGCTTGAATTCAGGGCCTGGGAACTGTCCTTGAGACTCTGTGCTCAAGTTAGGTAGCATTCTACCAATTGAACCACAGAGCCACTTCTGGCTTTTGAGCTGTTAAATGGAGATAAGAGTCTTACGGGGACTTTTCTTGCTGGGCTGGCTTTGAACAGCAATCCTCAGATCTCAGCCTCATGAGTAGCTGGGATTACAGGCTTAACCAACTGGCACCTGCCTTGAAATTGTCTTTTTTTTTGTGTGTAAAAATACTATAGAGTGGGGTTACAGTTATATGGGCAAGGTAATGAGCACATTTCTTACCAGGAATTGTTGCCCACTCCTTTGTTTCCCCTTCCCATCCCTTCTTATTTCCCTGCCACACACCTCCCCTAACCCCCATTCCCCACTCCCCACCCCCAACCTCCGGGCAAAGTTGTAAAGTTCGTTTTCCAACAAAAAGTCTTGTATATCTCATTGTTGCAGTGGGTGCACCTGTATCCCTAATTTAAAAAATTGTTTTTTCCCTTCCCCTCCACAAATTATACCAACATCAAATACAGTGAAAGCTGGGGTTATACTGTGGGGGAGGGACATACAATACAACAAATAAATCATCTTATAGATATGTTAGTAGCAATCTCATGAAAGAAAAATAAAACATTTGAATATTTATCTTCCGGTTCATTTCAACTAATATCAACTTATTAGATTTTTCTGCTTGTCTCGGACATATACTAGTTATTGCAAATAAGGGAAAACATAGGACCTGTTTCTTTGCGCCTGGACTACTTCACTCAATATAATTTTTCCAAGGCTTTCCGTTTCCTAATAAATGGGGCGAAGTCATTTTTTCTGATGAAGGCAGAGATTTGCATTTTGTTTATACACCACATTTTCTTGATCCATTCATCTACTGAGGAATATCTGGGTTGGTTCAATATCTTAGCTATGGTAAATAATGCTGCAATAAACATAGTTGTGCTGGTAACTTTAGTATGGTCTTGTTTGTGATCATTTGGGTAAATGCCCAAAAGTGGGATTCCTGTGTGATAGAGGAAATGTATGTGGAGTCATTTGAGGAACCTCCATACTACTTTCCAAAGTTTTGCTTGGGGGCAGGTCCGCTGGTGGGGCCTGAACTCTGGGCCTGGACGCTGTCCCTCAGCTCTTCAGCTCAAGGCTAGCACTCTACCACTTGAGCCACAGCGCCACTTCCTGCTTTTTTCTTTTTGCTTATGTGGTACTGAGGAATCTAACCCAAGTCTCAGGCATGAAAGGCAAGTGCTCTACCACTGAGCCAACTTCCCAACCCCTCCAAAGATTTTAAACAAGTGTACACTTCCACCAGCAAGCAGTAACGTTCCCTTTTTGCCACATCCTCTCCAGCATCTATTGTTCTTATAGTTCTTGATTATAGCCATTCTAAATGGGGTGAGGTGGTATCTCAATGTTGTTTGGATTTGCATTTCTTTTATGGCTAGGGAGGTTAAGCATTGCTTCATGTGTCTATTTGTCATCCGTCTTTCCTCTTCAGAGAAGTTTCTCTTTAAGTCTTAGGCTACTTATTACTTGGGCAGTTGTTTCTTTAGGGATTTGTTTTGGGGGATTTAATTTTTTGGTTTCCAGGTATATTTTAGGTATGAGACACTTGTCCATTGTCTGGCTAGTGAAGATCTTTTCCCAGTACGTGGGCTTTCTATTGAAATTGCTAGCTATGTCCTTTGCCATGCAGAAGCTCTGCAATTTCATGCAATCCTATTTGTCCAACCTTTCTTTGATTTGTTGTGTGTCTGTGTTTCTTTTATGAAAATATTGGCCTGTGCTAAGGTGACCGAAGGTTTCTCTTATTCACGGACTGCACTCACAAATTATTCATGCTGATTCAAAACTTTGGCAAAGTGGCAGGGTATAAAATTAACCCTCAAAAATCAATGGCTTATCTCTTTGCCAATAATGAGAAAAGCGTGGCTGAAATCAGGAAAGCAACTCCATTCATAATAGCCCCACAAAAAATAAAATACCTACGAATTAACCAAAGAAGTGAAGGATTTCTATGATGAAAATTTTGAAAACGTGAAAAAGGAAATCAAAACAGAACTTAGAAAGTTGAAAAACCTCCAATTCTCTAAGATTTGAAGGATCAATATCGTGAAAATGGCAATACTTCCCAAGGCTATCTACAAATTCAATGTGATACCCATCAATATTCCAATCTTATTCTTCAAGGAAAGAGAAGAGGCAATCCAAAAATTCATAAGGAGCAATAAAAGACCCCAAATAGCAAAAATGATCCTTAATAGAAAGAACATTGCTGAAGGAATATCAATACCAAATTTCGAACTCTACTAAAAAGCCATAATAATCAAAAGAGCTTGGTACTGGCACAAGAACAGACCCCAGGACCAATGGAATAGAATTGAAATCCCACAAATGATCCTACAGGCATATAGCCACCTAATCTTCGATATGGGCGCTAAAATAAATACAATGGAAGACAGCCTTTTCAGTTAATTGTGCTGGCAAAATCAGTTAATCACTTGTAGAAAATTAAGCTAGATCCTTATATATCACTCGGCACCACAATCAACTACAAATAGATCAAAGACCTCGAAATCAAAACAGACACTCAAATAGTCATTTTTAATATGATAAACTGTTTAGTGCATCAGGCTCACCAATACAGTCCTAGCTATAGTTAGGATGATAGGTATGAGAAACAAACACTAGGTGTGTGTTGTTCATGATGGTTTGTATTGGCTTGTTTTAATATTGTTTGTTTCTTCTACTACAAAGCTCTTATTTTTATTTTCACCTAGGTGGTGGAGATATGTGCTAGCCAGTGTTGAACCTTCTTTCTTTGAGATGGAGCCATGTGGAAGTTCTTGTCTAGAATGGCGTGGAATAGAAATCCTCCTGCTCTCAGCTCCCCATGGACCTGGGATGATAGACGTATTCGATGACGCAGAGCCAGGGGTTGGGGATAATTGCAGGTAAAAGTACACTGGTCTTGAAATGATGTCCCAAACAGGTAGCTTTACAGGCTTGTACCTCCAAAACATTGTTGTATTCCATTTCACTTTGAAGTAGTGTTTGTATATACTTAGAGATACAATGATAATACACTACATGTTTAATATATAGAATAGTAAACATAATTAGCACATTGATCTCCTAAAACATTGAAGCTAATGTATTTTGGTAACCTCCTGACTCTGCTAGTTATTTTTTGGAATATACAATATACATGAATACATTGATAATGTGCACTAGAAATTGGAAATTGATAGAGATAGACAAGTTATACTATGTGTAATATATATATATATATATGTATATATATATTTATTTATTTATTTATCTATTGCTGCTCTGAAGAACATTATCATATTCACCATGACAATATCACCATATATTCACCATGGCAATTTTCCTACAGTGTAGAATTTTCCATTTCATAACCTGCCATCTTTTATCCTTTTTACATTCTCCTTATAAGTATGAATATTTTCCTGTTTCTTATAATGTTTTGAAATTATTAAGAGGGAATTTAAAAATTTGTAGGGTCTACTGAAATTATCTCATTTTGTTTGGTTTTGTGATGCTAAGTCATTAAGACCAAGTTTTCCTCAATTTTATGCTAGCAGAATATATCACTAAATTGTATTCTAATTAATTCTTATTATTGTATTTTGATATAGGGTTTTACTGTTGCTGTTTTATGATTTAGAGTGTTGTGAAGGTGCACTAAAATTTGCAACCCCACTGTCTCCAGTAACAATGCATTATCACCAGGTTCTGGAGGCTCATATTTATAACTAGCTAATCAGGAGGTTGAGACCTGAGATTTAGTTCAGATACCCTGAGCAGGGAATATTATGAGTCTATCCTCTCCAGTTCACTACAGGAAAGCTGGCACTGGATCTGTGGCACAACTGTTAGAGCACTACAGTTAAGGACTGAGATCTGAGGATTATGGTTCAAAGCCAGCCCAAGCAGGAAAGCCCATGAGACTCTTATCTCCAATGAACCACTAGAAAACCGGAAGTGATACTGTGGCAGTAGAACACTCACCTTGAGCTGAAGGGCTGAGGGACAGCAACTAAGCCCAGAGTTTAAGCCCCATGACAAACAAACCCAGGGCTGATGAGACCCCTGGCAGATTATTGGAATAATTGCTATCTTTCTGAGACTGTTTCACTGGGGTCTTATCAAAGGAACTTGGCTTGAGACAAAGAAGTGCATTCCCCGGCTAATTCCTTAGTACTGGGTTGCCAGAAAATTTCATTTACCGCATAAGTTAATGGAGGCTTAGCAATTTGCTTGCTGAGAGACTAGGTTTAAAGGAATGAGACAGTGGCACCCAATGTCCACCCTCACCTAGGAAATTACTATCTTGGAGGCTTTTGAAGGAATATAGACAGAAGAAAGGATGCAACCTGAACTTGAATTTGGGGCCTAAGTGTTGTCTGATTTGTAGCACTCTACCAATTGAGCCCAAGGTCTGGTTCTGGCATTTGGCTGGTTAATTGAAGATAAGTGTCTTTAGAATTTTACAAACTAGAGAGGGTTCAAACTGTGATCCTCAGATCTCACCCTCCTGATTAGTGGAATTAAAGGCATGAGCCATTGTGTATTTATTGGGACAGATGCACAGAATTTCTATGAAATTGTATAGACATAACTCTACTTTTTGTCTGTCATGTTTACTTTACCATGTGTGACATAACCAGTCCCATTTGTGTCTTGTTAGTTCATAAAAGGAGAAGCATAGAGTTAACTTCAGAAAAGGAGAAGCATAGAGTTAACTTCCTACTCTCCTCCCATTGGTAAAGATCTTTCTACCATAACTGGGAGGAAGATGAACAAATGAAAAAGTAAGTGGATGTTGGCACAAAGAGAAGTTTTTGTCGTTGAAAACTTGGTATTTTCAGGTTTCTGAATCAAAGTCAACTTTCTTCTTTTCACACCAGTTGTGATTTTCACCAGGGAGCTGAGGCTTGGCACTTCAGTGAATAGCAGATTACACAGTTATGGATGTGCTTGTGGTTTTGGATTCTCATGGATGACAGGGAGGGCTGTGTATAGCAAATGCGATCCAGTGGGGAGAGAAACAACTTTTTCTTCCTATTACAGGGAGAATTTTAGGGGATTATATTTGAGACATTTCTAAGTGGGTTGTGTGCTTGCAAGAGTCTCTTCCCACTTCCCAACATGCAAGTTCTGCCAGAAAGAGGCTAAAGTACAAGACTCACAATGGAGAGTGTGGGCTCTCATTTTCTTTGTCACCAATCTGCACACAGCATGTTTTGTTCCATCCTCCTTATGTGGATTGAATTCTACTCTGATCATTTCTATGAGCCCAAGAACCATGACACCCAAAAGAACTTACACAGTATGTCAAGCTCAACATGACCTCTTCAGACCTGCTTTTCTACTTATGTATTCTTCTGGACTAGCTTGAGGAACCCATGACCCATGAGACCAAGAAAAAGAGGAAGAAGTCCTTGTTTAGATTCCTCATGAGTAGGGATGGAACCTGTGTCTCTAGGGATGGTCCTGATTGGCCAAGAGCCCTTAGTTCTCCCCAGCTTGGCAAAATGTCCTTTTATGGATATTCTAGGCCAGGTAATATCTGTTCTCCTTTTGAAAGAACTTGGAAGTAGCCACTCATTAGAAACACCTTACCTTCTCATCAGTTTTCAGTCCGAACTCAAATCCTATAGCTTTCCACATTCGGTTCTAATAGAAGTTTAGTCACACCTTAACTTCTACAGTCTACTCTAAGACTCCTGTACCTTTTTCCATTCTCAGGTTTGCATCACCATAGAGCAGCTCCTGTAGAACTCCATATAAAGAATCCATCAGTGATGTCGTCTATGGTGACTGATGGAGATCAGAATCCATCACTGATCTCCAGAAAGCATGTGAACATAGAGGTTTTTATTTTTAAATTTGTAGAAAGGCCCAAGTAGATTTTGAGTCCTGTGGACATCCCACTGGTTCTGAACCCCAACATGTGATGCACATACCACCCCAACATGTGATGCACATACCACCAAGTAAGAGGACGATCCAGATTGTCTACCACTGATGTTCACAATCCAGCTAGATCAGCTCCAAACCGATAATAATAATAAAAAAATAGTGTCATAATGTTCAGGGTAAATGTGTGCTAATGGAAAATGACCCCAGTCTATGTTCAAAAAAACCAATAAGTGAGGTCCAAAATCTAGATTCAACTGAGGAAAGGGAATCTTTCGTCACAGAATTCCCAGTCCTCTTACAGTGTATCCAATTTCCAATTGAGAAATTAGAATCTGTCCCTACCTGGACTCAGGAAGAAAATCCTCTTTAGTGAGGAAGTAGATCCCTTTGAGGATTCTGAGGCAGAATTTCTGCCTGAAGGCAATTTAGAGGCCAATCTATATTTCAAGATTCCTTCTCCCCTTTCTGAGAAAATCTTCTTTTTCTTTTTGTCCTGATTGTTATAAGAGGTTCATTGTATTTATTCTTCTAACTTTATTAAAATGTCAATGTTTTTGACATATTCTAGAATTCTTGATTCCTAAATGTTTCCTTTTAAACCTACACTCTGAAGCATCTTGAATACGTGTTCTGTGAGATGGGAAAAACAGAGTGACAGGGGTCTGTACAAGAGATACTATTGGACATAATGGGAGATGTTAAATGCACAGGGAATGACAATGAAGCCAGGCCGTGCCTGCATGGGGTGATAAGGTGGCTACCAAAGGTTAGGACATAGCAGATCAGATGTCCTAGAAAACTATTCTGTCAATTGGGACAAATGCCACAATAATTATAGTGGTATGTGGGACACGCTTTCAACAGTGAGTTCCAATCTGTATACATCTTCATTGTGCTTTGGGCAAATATGGAAGAAAAATTTGATTCCAATAATATAAAAAGTCTAATTAGGGCTGAAAATATTTGAAAAAATATATAGGAGATATGTATACTGGAAAGTAAAAACGCTCATCAATAAAAGAAAGAAGGCTTACAGATGTGAACAAACACAAAATCAGGGAGAAAAAACACAATTAAATCAGTTATATGTAAATACATGTTATATTCTTTATGTTATATAGAGTATATTATATGATATATAAGATTTAATATGATTTTCAAATTAAAAAGGCACTTAACTTTTTAGTCTTGAGTATTTTTTTGTATAAAACATTAGTGTAATTATTATTGGGGAAAGAAGTGGTATAATTTGATTATAATTATATGAATATATATTTGTGTTTCTAGATACAACACTGATTATAAATAGATGAATAATTATATACATATATTTGTATATATCTATGAAGTGAATATAATGAAAGTGAATATGAAACTGACTGCAGTATGTATAAAAAAGTTGAGTCCATAAAACTCAGGCCTGTAGTCCTAGTGATGTGGGAAGCTGGGTTCTGAGTTCTAGTATTTCTTACCCCAAGCCTTAGATTTTCAGAGGAGGCCTGGGCTATTAGTTCTAGGGTTACTTTGTTGTTCTCCTACTACCTCACCTCCCTTAGTCCTCCCTCCCCATGGTGTAAAGTTAATTTTCAACAAATGGTCTTTGAGTATCATTGTTACAATGGGTCATCCTGTGTTGAACCTAAATTTTCTATTTCTCTAACCCTAATTCTAATTTTGTCTGGGATCCTAACCCTAATCATCATCATAATAATAGTTCAATTCAGAAGTTAAAATATTCAAGTTTTTTCCATCCTGTTATTCCACTGTACATCTTGACTTAAGTTGCAGTTTAGCTTAAATGTATTTTTTACAAATTAGATTATATGTGCATATATAAAGATGTAATTTTATGTGAAAAACAGAAGATCTTTGGAAAAAAATGTAATGAAAAGGAAATAGAGGGAGTATAATCAAATGCTTTAAATATATTATAGAATTGCCAATTCTGACAATTAATAAATTTTAACAAAATAAATAAAAATTAATAAAGAATACACTCCCTTCTAGTGTTCTTTAAGAGAACCATGATATGTATTGTGAATAAAATACCTGTGTTAGATAAACTTTGTTCGTGAATATTTTATATTTAAGTTATTTAACTTAATGAATAAAAATATATTAAATAAGATTTCATGATAAAAAAAAACATAAAATTATTACATAGTAATTGTTTGAGTAAAAGTTATAGTCGTGAGTTTTAGGAAACTAAATTTCTATTTCCCTACAAAGCAATGATTCAAGTTTACTAATTTAATATTTCTAGCAGGTTAAGGAAAATAATTGGCATAAAAAACAACTAACTGTACATCTTGTTCCTTAAATGAATGATATTTTAAATATTGTCTCTTTTTCAAATGAATAATTAGGTTTACTTTTCAAAATAAATGTAATTTTATCTCCTTTCAGAACAAGTAAATACCCTGCAATTAAATGAATTAATATATACAGATATTTAAAAGCTAAATTTTCTATGTTTGATACATAGCTCTACATATTCAGAATGCCATGATTTTTTTATTCATAAATGTCTAACCTCTGGGATTTTTGCTTCATCAATATAAATTATCTCATGAGGTTGTTGAGAAGGCTCCAGTAACCAGAGTGGTCAAAAACATTTCATGAATTCTAAATATTAAATCTAGACATTTTTAGCCTTTGATTACATCATTTATTGTCTCTTCAGAGCAACTAAGCTAAAATAAATACTATTGTTTAAACATTTCGCTCACATTGTAAATAATATCAACACAGGTCACAAAGAGACTAATTATTTCAGACTCATCATATTTTGTAAACTTAGTGTGAAGAATGTAGAGAGCAGAAGGTTCTTATACTCAATAAATATTTTTGGTTAAATTAAGTTAAATCTTATATCTGGATTTCTAATTTGGAGGTTCATCACATAGTAACAGGAAAATAATGATTTTAATAAATAATTACTTTGGGGCCATTTTTCTTCTTAAAATTATGAAGCAAAAATATCTCTAAGAAATATATCTCTGAAGAAAATGTTTCAACCGTTAGTAAAGTGCTTTATACTTTAATATACATTTTATCTCAAAATAGAAATTCTGACTACTGCAGGACAGAGTAGGAGAGACACTTGAACTAATAGGCACAGGAAGGAACTTCCTGAACAGAGTCCCAGGGTCACAACAAGTTGGAGAGAGACTCGACAAATGGGACTACCTTAAAATAAAAAGCTTCTGCACAGCTAAATCTATCGCAACTAAGCTAGAAAGACAACCAACTAATTGGGAAAAAATATTTACCAGCAATATATCAGACAAGGGGTTAACATCCTGTATATACAGGGAACTCAAGAAATTAATCCCTCCCAAACCTAACAAACCAATTACTAAATGGGCAAGGGAACTAAAGAGGGACTTCTCAAATGAAGAAATAAAAATGGCAAAGAGACACATGAGGAAATGTTCATCATCCCTGGTGGTGAAGGAAATGCAAATAAAGACAACCCTGAGATATCACCTTACCCCAGTCAGAATGGCCCACATCCACAAATCAGCCAAGGACAAATGCTGGAGGGGATGTGGATAAAGAGGAACCCTATTACACTGCTGGTGGGAATGTACACTTATACAACCACTTTGGAAAACAGTCTGGAGGGTCCTTAGAAAGCTAAAGATTGACCTCCCTTACGACCCAGTCATACCACTTCAAGGCATCTACCCTGAACAAGAACCAATATACAAGGACATGTGCACCTCCATGTTTATTGCAGCACTGTTCACAATAGCTAGGATATGGAAACAACCCAGATGCCCCACCACAGATGAATGAATCCAAAAATTGTGGTATCTATACACAATGGAATATTATGCAGCCATTAGAAATCACAAAATAATCGCATTCGCAGGGAAATGGATGGACCTAGAAGGAATCATGTTGAGTGAGGTAAGCCAAGAACAAAGAGACAAATGGTACATGGTCTACCTGATAAGTGGATGCTAAATCCAAAATGTTAGGTGATACGACAAACCTAACTGGACTTAAGAAACAAAGAACTCCCACTCATCTGGTTGAACCACTACTAAATATCCCCATGCTGCTGATCACATATATGGTATATAACATGTGAACACCGTTATATGTTACAGACTGTGATAGACAATTTGCTCCAGGAAAGTTAGAATGAATTTGTGACTTTAAATGAGCATCATTATTCCACAATACTGTGAATTTCCGGAAATTATGTAATCACTTAATCACAATCAAAAAAAAAAAAAAAAAGAACCTTGGGCAAGGGAGGGAGGAAGGGGATGCTAGGAGGAAAAAAATGGAGGGGGTAACAATGTTCAAGAGGAAGTGTACTCATTACCTCACTAATGTAACTGTAACCCTCTGTATAATATCATTACAATAAATTAATAAAAAAGAAATTCTGCAACTAGTCTTATGTATGTTTTCATGCACAAAATGCTGTGACTTCTAATCTTGTTATGTGATTTTAATTTTATATTTTTTAGTTGTGGCATGATCCCTACTTACATTTATTACAAACTTCTGTAATTATACAAATCATGCCTGTACACACTAACTTATGTAAAATAATATTCAAACAAAATTATCTTTTTTCCTGTCTCCAACAGGGAAGGATGATTTGCTGAATTACAATAAATGAAAGCTCTCTAACAAAGAGTCTTTATGTAATGGAAATTGGCAACATGAGGATGGGAACATGAGCACTTTCTACTTGGCTGAACAGGAATTTTTGTTTCTACAGTACTTTCTTACTTTTTAATAACACAGGGAAAGCCATAAAATTTGAAGTTCATATGAAGGAATTGCATTCCTAAAAGATGTGGCAACCTTTCTCAAAATCTCGATTTTATCACTAGATCGTTGTGCTTGTTGGCTGATCTATTTCTCTATCATATGTTTCATATTATTAAGCATATTAGTAATTCATCAATGAGTACATTACAGGAGACTCCAGAAAATCATAGCTATTGAGCTGTAATAATCAGAAGAGAGAAAAAAGATTATATTAATCTCCAATTCCTCCTTTTGACCTTCAATATGCCAATTAATTTTCAAAACAATCATGTACAATGTTTGTTTATGTTTTCCTTTTTAATTAGATATTGAGCAAGTGTTTTTGCAGTATAAAGAGATGACAGTGGTATGAGAGCTCTGGTATGAGCACCTTCTCTCTAGCAAGCAATGCTCTATGGACTGTAAATATGGAAGCCACATTAAAATTCTCTACACACTCCTCTCTCTCTCTCTCTCTCTCTCTTTGTCTCTCTCTCTGTCTCTCTCTTTGTCTCTCTCTCTCTGTCTCTGTCTCTGTCTCTGTCTCTCTCTCTCTCTCTCTCTCTCTCTTTCTCTCTATCTCTTACACACACACACACACACACACACACACACACACACACACAGCTGCCACCCAGACACATCAGAGATCAGTTGCATTCACCTGTAATGATTGTTGATTGATGTTTGCTCCATTGCTTTATTTAAGCTTAAGATCTTGCCTGGACCTTTATCTTTCCCCGAGATCAAGTCCTTAGTTCTTAGTTTACTGTGGTTCTGAGTATTCATAATATGTTCCTGGCTGCTTCAGACCAATTAACAATACCCTAAATACTGTATCCTCAAACTTGATATTCAAGTCAAACTCCATGAATTTATACTACTGTTCCAAAATACTTAAATTTATTGGATTTAGGAACCAAGAAAGCGCCCACCTTGATACTTTAGTAGCAATTGAGATCATGAAAGTAGAAGAATAAAATGTAGAATACTGGATGTGTGTTACAGATACAAAATCATCATCTATGGGCTCATTTATTGGAAAATTGTCATCCTATATTGAAAGCACAATTTACATATTCAGTTTTCCACTTACTTTGCTTACCTATCACTTCTGATCACAAATCCTTTCATGAATTTTTATAGTATCTTAATAAATCACACGATATGCATGTACTTATTATCTGAAGGAAAGACAGTCTGCTGTTACATCTTTCATTCTATATGAAAAACCCTTATTTTTTGTTTCCCTGTTTGCTGAATAAATCTATTCCTGGAAAAAGGATATTCACATCATTTCCATTTTTTAAATTTGAAATATAAACTTTGTTGTGACTAGTCATTTTCTAAAAATGAGTGATATTCATGAACACCAATATTTTGGTGCCTTTAAGTACATTCAGACTTTATGTGGTATGGTAGTGCTTGTGTCTAATTGACTTAAGCATTAGATTATTCATGTATAGACATGTGAATTGCACTTTTAATGCAAATTCCAAAGGATTTACATTAAAGTCATAAGGGTGGTTTTGCTTTCATGTTCCATATGTTATATTTATTTCAATAAAAGTACTAGAAATACATGTTTGCTGGAGCAATATAAAAGATGAGAACATTTCTAAAGAGAATAGATTTATTGATTAAAACATAGAAAAGAGTAAAATAGTCAGTTTTCTTGCTTGAGACTGCATAAATTTTATATCAATGTAGCTCAAGATGAGACTCAGAGATAAATTCATATTAATATTACGGAGATTTCTATCACAATATAAGCAATATAGGTATTTTAAGTAATTGGTCTTTCAAAGCCCTGGATACCTAATGGATGACGAATGGCACTGAAAATAGCAGAGGAAAACAATTCAACATGCAGATATTATGATTTTATAATACTAATATGAAAGACATGGAGTTTTTGCCTTTCTGAAGAAGAAAGTTTAGCCAGTAATTTCAATGTAAGTCATCAGTTGCAATGAGTCTAAAGTCTTTTTCTGCAAGATATCCAAGAGTACTATACTCATCTTCTGAACAGTAAGTAATTATTTTAATTAGCTTTGTTTAATATTAATTTACTTGTAGCAAATAGGTTAAAATGTCTGCTCTCTTTCTTTCAATGTACTAATATACATTTGTTGTACATGGACTCGAGACCCCCTGAAGACCACCAGAGACCACGACCAATGCAAATAACAAAAGTCGTTTATTTGCAAATTCGATGTTGGTCCTCCACACACTCAGTAACCAGTGATGCTAAGAGGCCCTGAGCATAGAATCAGCACAGTTTTTATACTATTGAATAAACAAATTTAAGGAAGTTTTACCTGAGAAATTCCATGATTGGTTAACATTTTAAGCAAACTAAGCTATACGTATGCGATTGGCTAATATCATTATTGACATGTTATTGACGGGAATTGTCTGGCCACTGGGTCACCGTGTCCTGCATGGCCACCCAGTGTTTGGTCAATGCATCTCGAGAAAATTTCTGTGGCTTTCCCAAGGAGTATTTATATCTCAATTGTCCGGGAATTGTTTTTCTTTTTGTGTCATTTCTTGGTCAAACTCATGATTATTTTAATAATTCATACCTCACAAGATGGTTGCTAACTTGTATTGTAGTTACTTAGGCCTTCTTTGTGCCTCTTTAAGCTTTAGGCTCTTCATTTCCTCCTTTGTAATGGGCACCTTAAGGGCAAATCATGGTCCTTACGGGCCTGCACTATGTCTTTTGTCAGGAATCAGTTGATATTATGTTCTCAATACCATCATCTGCATGGTGTTACACGTTCCTTAACAAACATCACTAGTTCATTTACAACGCAAGGCCCTATTGTGAACACAAGTACCAGAATGATAATGGGGCCCAACAGAGTGGATATTAAGGTGGTTATCCAGGGGGAATAATTAACCATGATTCAAACCATCCTTCTTGTTATTCTCTTTCTCTTTTTTTTGTTTTGCTAGTGCCTCTCTTACTTTAGCTAAAGATTCTTTTACAACCCCGGAATGATTAGGGTAGAAGCAGCATTCTTCCCGAGGTCAGGACATAGACGCCTTGTTGTAAGAAAATTAAGTCCAGCCCCTATCTGTTTTGCAACACTACCTTGGCTAAGGAGACATGTGATTTTTAAAGGTAGCCTATAGAACTTTCCAGGTTTTTGTTATCCTCATCTATAGCAGCACGAAGGCTAGTGTAAGATGTACTCTGAGTAATTAGGGATGCCACCCCAGTTGCTAGTCCAGCTAAGCCTACTAGGGTCCCGTTGTTACTGCTGTTATTTCTCTTTTAGGTTTTCTGGGCCAGTAGCTTGCTGCAGACATCTTTATCATCATGTCTACATGAAAATGGTAGAGAAATCGATATGTTGTACCATGACACAAACACTGTTAGTCCTAAAATACTTCTAAGTGGACACAGGAAGTTTGGCCAATTGAACATACCCACCAAGAATCTTGGGGAGGTAATAGATAACCATCCTCTGGAATCCATTCTTGGGTCTGATTACATAAGTGAGTAAAGTTAGTTGGTACTCGTCCCACACATAACCCTTGTCCTATAGAGTAAGTTTGGCTTCCTTTTGTCCCACGTACATGATTTAGTTGTTTTTAGCATTTGTTACATTCTGTACCACTGCAATACCCACATAAAATGGAGGTCTCATGTCATAACACATCCAAGAAGAACTTGTAATATCAGGATGGATCTCATTGATCACAATGTATGTTTGAACCAACAGCTGCCATAGGGAATCCTCTGGCAAGGGGATTCTCTCCCTAAAGGGGTCTCCCTTTTTCGGGCTCTTTCTTGTTGTCTACTTTGAGTTTTACAGCAGAGACTGGTTTTAAAACTGTGTTGGTCCCATCACTGAAGGGGAATAACTGGCTGTGGCAAATGCTTGTAAGTTTATGAGAATGCCATCATGTGTCTCTCCCCTGTACAATTTTTGTCCCCAATTCTTTCCTAATTCCCATCCTAGGGCTTGTTTACCCTTGTCTGTGAAGCGAAATTAAAATCTGGCATCAGAATCCTGGAAGACCCTAATTTGTTTTGTACAGGCAGTCCATTAAATTGGATGGCTGCACGTTCTGGTTTGGTAAACGTAACAAGGTCTCCTCCAATTCCTTTCTATTTTCCTGAGGTACTTGTTTTGCAGTCCCAGCTCTTACAGTAAAAGTCCTCTTGTCCTCCAAAATTACTAGTCCTCCTTTTCCCTGGGCATATATACCAGTGTCTCCATCTACATTTCATAAGCCTAGGTCCTTCCCATACTCCATCAGCAAACTGACACAAGTTAAATGTGAGCTTGTCTGGGAACCATAGGGATGATCCCTCTTTCATGGCCAAAAGGACACATTTACCCATTACCTGATTACTAACAGTCCAAGTCCAATTTATGGGTGGGGGAATTGCCTGCACTTACTACTATGCTAATACAATTTCCAAGTAAGTTATACATCAATAACAATTCGTGTCCCAGTCTTTTTACAACTGAATTTGAGCTTTAAAGGATTGTCCTTGGAGCGTGAGACTTGCCAATCTGGGTCCTCAACGAGATCCGCTATGGGATCTTCAGGCTTCGCATGTGAATGGTGTATCCAGGTAGCAATGCCGTCGACTTTGAGGGATGTCGGTGTAGTGAAGATGAACACATAAGGTCCTTTCTACCTCGGCTCCAGGTTTTCCTGTCAGTGTCTTTTCACCAAGACCCAGTCACCGGGGTGGAAGTGATATGGGATTGGTGGAGGGCCCGACTTGTATAGCGCCCTCAGTCTGGGCCAGACATCAAGGTGGGCCCTCTGTAGGGCCCTGAGGGAGAACAAAAGTTCAGAGTCATCATCTTTTCTAAGCAACTGTTGTGACAAGTTAGGAATTGTGGAAGGGGCACTTCAAATACAATTCCATAAGGGGAAAGACCAATTTTAAAAGGGGAGTTGTATACCCTGTATAAGGCAAAGGGAAGGAGAGTTACTCAGTCACCGCCAGTGTCCATGGTCAATTTGGTCAGGGACTCTTTTAGAGTTCTATGCAACATTTCCATCTTTCCTGAACTTTGGGGTCTGTAAGCGCAATGCAATTTCCAATCTGTCCCAAGAGCACTTGCAATTCTCTGACTTACCTTGGACATGAAAGCTGGTCCATTTTCTGATCTTATCATCATAAGGAAGCCAAATCTGGGAAAGATCTCTTCTAGTAACTTCTTAGCCACTACCTGTGCAGTTTCACACTTTGTAGTAAATGATTCTACCCATCTATGAAAACTAACAGATATTTATATCCATATTTGCCAAGTTGGAAGTCCACCTCCCAGTAAGTTCCTGGTATCTCCTCTGATTTGACTGCCTGTTTCTGTTTAGTTCTTCCTTGCATTTGTCAGTTGACATGCCTTACAGGCCCTGACAATCTGTTCTATTTTAGCATGGTTATTTTTGATCCAAAGTCCAGGATTTCTCACCAGATCTTGCAACTTCCTTGCACTCATATGGGTGCTTCAATGCAACTTAAGCAGTACTTTCCTCCCTAAATGCTCTAGTAAGATAATGTTGCTCCTAATATCTCTCCACCAACCATTTAGGCATTGTGCCATGGGCAGTTGATCAATCTATTTCAAGTCCTCTGTGGTGTATATTGGAGTATCCTAAAGAGTTCTTGTAATAGGGTCTGGGTTTTAATCATCATTATAGAGTGGCTTTGTAATGCCACCTCCTGGGCTATTCTGTAGGCCAGGTTACTGCCTTTACTCACAGCATCTTTAGGTTTTTGATATCTAGGGCAATGAACATTGACTAACTTGCGCAGCCAACGAGCAGTAATTAAAGCCAAGATTCCATCTTTAATATTGATGGTTTTTCCTTCAGATGTCAGTAATCATCTTTCTTTGTAAATAGCTCTGTGTACATGAGCCGTTGCAAATGCATATGGACTGTCAGTGTACATAGTTAGCCTTTTGTCCTTTCCCAGGGTTAGAGCTTGCGTCAGGGATATTAACTTGGCTCTCTGGTTTGATATGGCTACTGGTAGAGGTTCAGCCCAGACCACATCAGTCTCAGTCACTACTGCCACTCCCACATAACTCTCCCTGATGAATAAAGCTGCTTTCATCTGTAAACCACACGAGTTCAGCATCCAGCAATGGCTGGACCCTTAAATCCTCTTGGATGTTATGGACTTGTGCCAGGATCTCTGAGCAGTTATGTAGTGGCATGTTTAGATCCTGATCTGGTAGAAGCATTTCCCGGTGGAGAGCCGAAGGAGCCTGGAAATTGATTCTGAGAGGGTTGAGTAGCATTACTTGGTAATGGGTTAGTTGGGTATTGCTGAGCCACCGATCTGGTGGTTGCTTTAACACACCCTCAATAGTGTGGAGGGTGGTCATATACAGCTCTTGTCCCATGGTTAGTTTATCTGTGTATTTTACCATCAGAGCAGTAGCCGCTATCTTTCTCAGACATGGTGGTCATCCTACTGTTACTGAGTCAAATTTCTTTAACAAGTAGGCTACTGGTTTTCTCCACGGGCCCAAATATTGGGTTAGGACTCCTTTTGCTATTCCATTATGTTCATCCACATATAAGTAAAAGAGTTTACTGGCATCAGGGAGTCCCAACACTGGGGCTTATAATAAGTCAGTTTTTATCTGTTCAAAGGCTCATACAGCTTCCTCTGTCCATTGAAACAGTTGCTTCTCCACGTAAAGAGGTTTAGCCAGCTCTGCAAACCCTTTGATCCACAGATGGCAAAAGGTGGCAGAACCCAAAAACTCCCTTACTTGGTGCTGTGACCGTGGTGTTGGAATTTTGAAGGATAGTTTCTTTTCTGTCTTTGGTGAGACATTGCTGCCCCCATTTCAATAAATAGCACAGGTAAGTTACCTCTGATTTGCAGGTTTACACTTTCTTGGCCCATGCTCATTAACCAAGGTTTCCCAATATCTGGGATAAATCTTCGGTTCCGTGGATGCATTCTCGTTCAGTTTCACCAGCAGTTAATAAGTCACCCACATATTGCAACAAAGTCAGACCAGGGTGGATTCCCCTAAACTCACCCAAGTCCTCATGCCGAGCTTCGTCAAAGAGTGTTGGTGAGTTTTTGAATCCTTGAATGAGTCTTGTCCAGATCCATTGACACCTCCCTTGACATCTGTCCACTCAAAGGCAAAGGGATCTTGACTTTTGGGCATCAAGGGTAGGCTGAAAAAGGCATCTTTTAAATCTAATACAATGTATCACTGCCTATATTGAGGCAAGGTGCTCAGGAGAGTGTAGGTGTTAGGTATGGTAGGGTGATTGTCCATTACCCTTTTATGGACTTCCCTGAAGTCCTGTACTGGCTTATAGTCATTAGATTTGGGCTTGCAGACTGGTAGCAGGGGAGTGTTCCACTCTGACTGGCAAGGTCACAATACATCCAGGTCTAGCAGACGCCTAATGTGGGGTGTAATTCCCCCTGTACCTCCATGGACATAGCGTACTGTCAAACTCTAACTGGGTCCACCCCTGATTTTACTTCGATGAAGAGAGCTGGTCTATGTTTCGCTAGTCCCACTCCGCCAGTCTCTGCCCAAGCTTCTGTATACCATTCCAGCCAATAGGTGATTTCTTGTTCAGGAGTCTAGGGTGGTTGGAGCAACCAGTCCTCATCTTCCAGGCCCTGAGTCAATACTTGTATTGGTCTTCCTTGAGCATACTCCACCTGGGGGCCTTCTGGATATAAGTGAATCTGTTCCCTGACCTTGGTTAACAAGTCTCTTCCCAATAAGGGATAAGGGCTTTATGGAATAACGAAGAATGAGTGGGACACTCATCCCATCCCCAGGTCCACTGTTCTTTCGGTGGTCCATGAGTATTGGTTAATTAACATTACTTCTTGCACCCAAGAGTTTTTTGTGTTGTTGTTTGGGTTTTTTTAAACTGTATTTTTTTGTCTTTTTTTTGGTACTGGATATCTAACCCAGGAAGTTGTACTTGCTAGGCAAGCGCTTTGCCACTGAGCTACATACTAGCCCAATACCCAAGAGATTTTATTTGAGGCTTTTCCTTGGGGCTTTATTTAAGCAGACTATTGGGTCCAGGTATCCACTAGAAATTTTACTGGAGTCCCATCCACTCTCAGTGCTACCCTGGGTTCAGGGAGGGGAATTGAACCCTGACATCTCTATTCATTATTAGCAGTACTGTTAGCCATTAGTGTCGAGGTTCTATGGGGCTGCCACTGCTTTGCTCAGTTTCCCTTTCTTAGCACATTCTTTGACCTAATGAAATATTTCTTTGCAGTAAGTCCACTAATGTCTGTGTAGACCTTGATTATTTGGGCATTGTAGGGTTTCCTTCCCTGTAAGACCATGTACACTTTTGTCAAATTGGTATGTTTGCAGGCTACTGCATTGAGATCCGCCATTAGAGTCTGGTGATAGACCATTAATCTCCCCCTACATTCTGCCGTGTTGTAGTCCAAACCATCATTTGGAGGCCTGGTTAATGGAAAAGATGCATTGGTGAAATCAGGGTTAGCAGTAGGCTACCCGTCATCCCCCAGAACCAGTTTACTAGCCTCAGTTTGAATCCTTTCTCTTTCTTCTGTGTGGAACAAGACCTGAAGTAACTGCTGGCAATCATCCCTGGTCAGCTGACACATGAACATTACATTATCTAGGAGATAAATCAAATCCTTGGGATTATCTGAACATTTTGCATTTTGTGTTTTCCAATTATATAAGTCACTCATGGAAAGGGCCACTGAAGTCGGGGGTCTCTGGTTTTGTCCGGTGGCCCAATTTCTCTGAACAGCAGCATCATGTTGGTATCAGGGAGTCTCAGGCTGGCCGCTCTCTGACTGCTATCACGATTTCTTCCTGCTGAACCTTCCAAGTTGCTGCTGGCTCCTGGCTCCTCATTTCTTGCTGCCTCCCCTTCCTCCATGAAGGGTGGAGGAGGCAGCAGTGAAGGGTATGGGAGGAGATAAGAGTCTAATAAGAGAAGATCTTCACTCCCTTCCTGTAAAATGGTATATAATGAGGCTGAGGGGGTAGTTGACACAACCTTTTCTAATGCTAAAATCTTGTTTTTATCGACAGAAAGGGGTAGAAAGGGCAACAGACACTTTGGAGGTTTCTGCACCAAATTCTGCCAAACTAAAATATAGGGCATCTGATTGGGGTGCCCTGCACTTCCTGGGAGAAAAGCCCTACATTTAACCTCCCAAATGGTGTTTAGATTAAAAGTTCTTTGGGGGCGGGCATCCAACCTCAAAAGTAGGCCACTCTGACTTGCACCAAGTAAGTAATTTTTCTTTTTTAACTTCAACACCTAAATTGTTAGCTCTTTCCTCAACATCTTTAAAGGTATCTGTCAGAAAGGTAAGAAGTGTACTTTGGTTCTGACTCATTTCAGCGTATATCAATCCACACAAAAGACAAGAAAAAAGGAGGAAGGCAATTACAAATGTCACAAAATTTCGGGGATTTAGGATGAAACCACAACTCAGAGTGTCCCAAGGAGAAAAGTGTGGATTCTCTGGCCTGTTTAGGATCCCAAAGAGATAGACGGAGACTCTTGGTGATGTTTCAGCAGTGTCATCGGGTAAAAGACTACCCGACTCTAGCTTTGCTTCAAGTGGGCCAACTTTCTAAGCCAAATTTCATCCTTCGAGGCAGAAGACAAGAGAGTCTGAAAGAGAAACTAATTATTGTTGGACAAGAAACTGAACAAAGAATAAAAATTTTACATGGAGGCAAACAGGGTTTCCAGGTATCTGTGTCAGGATGAATATGAAAGAGGAAATGTTCCATGAAAGCCACAATACAGACAGACACAGATTTTAAGAGAAGACACATTAACAGCATGCAGGTGATAGACTGGGTGGTAGACTGTCAGACAGAAATTGCCAGACTAAACACAGGAAACATCCCAAATGTCCGCACTAGTGGACAGTCTAACCTGTAAACTATCAAGCAGACAGTTCAGGACTACAGATGGGCCCAAGTGTCCGCACTAGTGAATAGTTTACCTTCCCTAGCATCTGGGGGACATCTCCCACTGGTCCCGTTGGCTACCTTATAGCACGTCCGCCAGGATTTCTTGCCAACTCCAAGACCCAACCTGAAAACTACACAAATATCACAGTTACAAAACTTACTGGCTGTTCTTTACTACTCCCTGATCAGGTGTCTGGGTGAGCTTATGAGGGAGATCCCAGATGAGCCCCTATTGGTTGTACCTGGACTCGAGACCCCCCAAAGACCACCAGAGACCACGACCAATGCAAATAACAAAGGATTCATTTATTTGCCAGCTCGAGGTTGATCCTCCACCCACTCAGTAACCGGTGATGCTAAGAAGCCACGAGCATAGAATAAACACTGTTTTTTTAAATATAGTATTGAACAAACAACTTTAAGGAAGTTTTACATGAGAAATTACATGATTGGTTAACATCTTAAGCAAACTACGCTATACATATGTGATTGGCTAATATTATTATGGATGTGATATTGATGGGAATTGTCTGGCCACTGGGTCACTGTGTCCTGCATGGCCACCCAGTGTTTGATCAATGCATCTGGAAAAAATTCCTGTGGCATTCCCAAGGATCATTTATGTCTCAGTTGTCCAGGAATTGTTTTTCTTTTTGTGTCATTTCTTGGTCAAACCCATGGTTATTTTAATAATTCATACCTCACAAGATGGTTGCTAGCCTGTAATGGAGTTACTTAGGCCTTCATTGTACCTCTTTAAGCCTTAAGCTCTTCACATTTCGTTTTATTACTGTGTCTTCATACAAGCCTGAAATCACTATTTCAAAGTAACACAAATATAAAAACAAAAATAATCTGATACAACCATCACAAATCATAAATTATGTGAAAAAATCCACAATATAAATAAATAAACCTGAGGAAGAGGAAAAACAATGACAGAATAACAACAGAAAATTGCCCTAGCTCTCTCTAATGAAACAGATATTGAGAGTCCTAGAAGATACTCCAATTCTAGTGGTTCACACCAAGTCAGCTATAATTATATATAGATATAAAATTCAGAGGCAGATTTTATACTGTCTTCACAAGAAAACAGAAATATATGAAAAGTTACCCAGCCAGGCAGGTGACTGCTGTGACTGTGTTGGCCAACATATTCAAAAGCACAACTAAAGTGTGGAAACAAAGGGCCACATGGGAAATAAATCATGAACAGAGAAAATCACATCTAAACACAGACTCAATTCACCTTACCACTGAACAGTCCAAACTGTCATTGTAACCACAAGTATTAACATGACATCATCTCACCACAACTGATCTCTTCTCCTACACTTAATGGTCTAGACAAAAACCTAAATCCAGAAAAAGAAATCACAACAGGAGATCAAATCAACACCTGGCAAAAGACGGATTATTTATAAAAGATATAGAGTCAGAATAAATACAGATTTCTTAGCTGATATGGTAAAAAGGAGAGCCTGTCATTATATATGACAAACATTAAAGGCAAACAACTACCAACTGTGAATACATTCCCATGCCAAACTATCCTTTATATTAATAGGATATATAAAAATATTTCATGACAAAGAAAACATGAAACAATGTATCTCCACCAAATCAGCAGGATAGAAGTTAATCAAATATATCCTACATAGAGAAGATCAAGAAGAACAGGAACTGGTTACATAGAATGCTCCCTACCAGAGAACAAGGTAAACATATTAAGAGTACATGAGGCACAGCTCTTAACAACAGGTGCATAACACAGCAGGACTTATCAAATATTTCAGAGTCTTAACTCTCAGTATCATTGGACTTAAATTTCCAAATATAAGACATAGATTAGATACTAGTATCAAAAAACAAGATGCATCCATCTAGTATCTACAGGAGACACATTTTATTGACAAAAACAAACACATACTCAAACTGAAAGGCTGGAAGGAAAAATTTCAAGCAAATGGACACCATAAACAAGCCATAGTAGAATTACTAACATAAGATAAAATAGAATTCAAATTAAAATTAGGAGGAAGAGACATTATATATTGATAAAAGCAACTCTCCATTAGGAGGATATAAAAAGTCTAAACATCAATGCCCTGAATCCTGGAGCACCCCCACTTCATCAACCAAATACTACTTAACCTAAAAACACATCTCAACACATCATTGTTATCCTTGGATAGGTAACCCAGGAAAAACTCAACCAAGAAATTGCAGTCCTAAAAAACTACATTGACCGCCTAGCCCTAACAGACATCTACAGAATACACATTCAGGATCAATAGAAACATTCCTTCTCAGCAGCTCTTGGAAGAGTCATCAAAATAGAACATATCCTATGTTACATAGAAATTCTATTCAAAATGAAAGAAACATAAATTGACTTGCCAAATCATGTCAGACCACAACAGAATAAACTTAGAATTAAACAGCTAAAGCAAAAAAAAAAATTATCAAATACATGAAGACTGAAGAACACATGACTGAATGAGCAGTGGGGCACTGAATACATTATAATGAAAATCTAAAAGTTTCTGAAAATTAACAAATTGAACACACAAAATACCAACTCCTCTGGGACACAGTAAATGCAATACATAGAGGAAAATGTATACCTCTGAGTGCTTACATCAAGCAATTGGGGAAATCTCAAGTCTGTATTTTAATTATATACCTCAAACTTCTTGAAAACAGGAACAAGTCCAAACCCAAAGCAGTAGACAGAAACAAAAAAAAAAAAAAAAGAATTAAATCAGAGACGCGCACAGGTTGTGGCTCACGCCTGTAATCCTAGCTACTCAGGATGCTGAGATCTGAGGATCGAGGGTCAAATCCAGCCCTGGCAGGAAAGTCCGTGAGACTCTTATCTCCAATAAACCAATATAAACCTGGAAGTGGCAATGTGGCTCAAACGGTAACACTCTCGCCTTGAGGTGAAGAGCACAGGGACAGTGCCCAAGACCAGAGTTCAAGCCCTACGACCTACCAAAAAAATTAAATCAGAAATACCTAAATAAAGACAAAATAAAACATAAAAAGATCAACAAAACAGAGTTGGTTCTATCAATAAATTAACAGAATTGACCGACCCTTATCAAATCCAACTAAGAAGAGAATTTATATAGATAGAAAGATAAATAAAAAGCCCACAGATTGGGAGAAGATCGTTTCTTGCTCTGCAACAGACAATGGACTCATATCTCAAATATATTTAGAGCTCCAAAAGTTAACCCCCCAAAAAAACAAATAATCAAAACCCAAAAACCCTATTTATAAGTGGGCTAAAGATTTAAAGAGAGAACTCTCTGAAGAAGAAATATGAATGGCCAATAGACACATGAAGATATATGCAACATTTCTGTCCATAGAAATGCAAATCAAAGCAACATTGAGATTCCACCTCACCCCAGTTAGAATGACCATTATGAAGAAAATTAAAAATAATAGATGCTGGGCTGGTGGGGATATGGCCAAAAAGGTACATTACTACACTATTGGTGGAAATGTAAACTTGCTCAAATATTCCATAAAGAAGTGTACAGGTTTCTCAGAAGAGCTCCCCTATGACCCAGCAATCCCACTCCTGGGTATTTACCCAAATGACCACAAACAAAGCCACAGTAACGCTACTATCAAATCTATGTCCAATGTAGCATTATTTACCATAGCTAAGATATGAAACCAAAACAGATGCCCCTCAGTAGATGAATCGGTCAAAAAAATGTCATATACATTCACAACAATATTCTATGGTTCCGTTAGAAAGAATGACATTGCCCCATTTCTAAGGAAAAGGAAAGATTTGGAAAACATAATAAGTCAAAAAAGCCAGACCCCAAAAGTCATAAACTACATGTTTTCACTCATTTGGAAAAACTAGAATATATCTAGGATATTCTTAGAAAAATGCACAATAGCTCAATAGCTATATGCATATCACCATAGAAAATGATGCTTATTGAAATGAGCTCCAAGAAATGGATACAAGATAATTGTATGGTGAACCGATTTTAGTTATTTCTATTTACTTTTTCCCCTTTGGTTTATTCCCTGTAGTCACTGTTTTTGATTTCCGTACCCTTTGTCTTATACCTAAGTTAATTTGATTTGGGGAACGAAGAGAAATCACAGAAATGGTGGGACAAAGATTAACCAAAGCAACAGTGATAAACACTAGACACTATGTTAGAAATGAACTTTATAACTTTGTGGGAATGGGATATCAAGGTTGGGGGTAATGTACTCATTACTTATTTTAATGTAACCCCCCCCCCGTCTAACACCTTCATAATAAAAAAAAAACCCTGAAAATAACAATAAGAGAACTCACCCAAATAGAGAAATTAGAGAAAAAGTTAGACATCCCAACATAAATAAGCAAAATTGAGAATGCTATAAGAAAGTACTTTGAAAACCGTATGGCAGTCACCTGGAGAATTCTAGAGAAATTTATGCTTTCCTATACTCGAACTGAACCAGGAAGTGATACATAAGAAGTAATGAAAATGAAATGTCAATAAACAATTTCCCATACCAGAAAAATCTAGGACTCAAAGGATTTACCATGAAATTAAGGCCTGCAAAGAGCTTGCAATACTCACATCCAACTCTTCAATGAAATAGAAAGGGAAATGAAATTATCAAACACATTCTATGAAGCTAGAATTAGACTCTTCCCCAAATCAGATAGGGACGTATCAAAGAAAGAGAACTATGAACTGAACTCTTGATATGCATTGATACAGAACTTCGCAATAAAATTCTCACCAACCAATTTCAGCAACTAACAAAAAAATCGTATAGTATAATCAAACAGTATTCATTCTAGGATCCAATTGGATCCAATATACTTGTCAATAAACATAACTTAAACCATCAGCAGAAGCAGGGACAAGAACCACATTATCATATATACATAGTTGTAAAAATAGCTTTTAACAAACTCCAATACCCCTTTATGATTAAAGGTCTGAGAAGCTAGGAATGCATGGAACATTCCTCAATATAATACAGAGTATGCATATGACAAAGAGATAATAAACATGTACCTAATGGTGGAAGCATGAAGACATTAAGAATGATGAAAGGATGTCCCCTCTCTCTACTAATGTTCAATATAGTAGTGTGTGGCGCGCGCCTTCTCGACCAGCGAGGAAGAACGAACACCACACCAGGAGTCTTCTCAGATCACGCTTTATTGGAGAGCCTTTTAGTTGATGGGAGAGCTTGAGCGCGAGAGAGCGTGCACCCAAAACATGGCCGCTTATATAGGGAATAGGAACACGGGTCTTTCTATCATTGGTTGTCTGCCTTTCACCGTCACCAGGTGCCACGGGATTGGCTGGGGACTCTATGTGGCTCGCCCATGCACAAAGCCCAGGACCCACCGTCCCGCCAAGCACCGCCTGAAATGGAGTGGTTACCTCAAAGCTGCAAGGGAGTGGGCACCATCTTGTAATGGCGTTTACCCTGGCTCCCTACAGTTCCCCCTTTTTTGTTTTTTGGCAACAGGTAAGAGTAGAGGTTGGGCCTATGTCTAAAACATTAGGACCTTGCACAGGCCTTCGCCTGAGGGGCGCCTTCCCCAGTGATGACCAGGCCCGTCCGTTGCCTTTTTTGCAGAGGTGGGATCTTGGGCATCAACCCACTTGCAACCCAGCATGCTCTTCTTGAGATGTTCCTCCTCAAGTGCAGTGCACTTGCCTAGCACCCTGTCCCAAATTGCAAATTGCATACCTGTCCCGGTGCAATGGGATCGCCTAATCCCTCGGGGTGCTAAGGCTATGCAGGATGGTAAGGCTTAATTGCCTCTCAGGGCCGACAGCCAGATCTGGGGTGAGGATCCACTCTCCAAAGCAGCTAATGCTTGCAAGATAACAACTTTGTCCCTTCTGGTTTGGGCTCGAGGCGACAGACCAACCATAGGCAGACCACGCATCCTCCCAGGCAGCAGGCTAAAAACATTCCGACTCCCACCCACTCTTTGAAAAAGGACACCCCAGAGGCCCAGTCAGTAAATTGTAACAGCCCACAGCATCATCGGTTTAGCTATCACAGGGGTTGCTATTAGCACTGTTGCTAACAGCAGGAAGATCAGCTGCATCAGGAGACGAGTGGATGGCATCTTCAAGAGGGGGTTCTGCTGCAGTCTCCACCAGCCTGGTCAGTCTCGTTGGCACCCAGTGAGGTACTTCTTGACTCTGTGGAAAAACACAAACAGCTCCCCTGGATCTCGTTATTACCGGATCCGGTCCATACCATTTATTATTAATAACATCCTTCCACATAACCATGTCTTTAGTATCCATGGGGTCTCTTGTCATATGCCGATCTGCAGCAGACTGATCGTTGTCATTTAGAATTAAAAAATTAAGGGTAAAGAGCACAAGAGAAAGTCTTTCCCTGGGGGACGCTGACTCAGCAATTCCCCCTTTTTGTTTTTGAAGCATTTCTTTTATGCTTCTATTAGCTCTTTCCACTATACCTTGTCCTTGAGGATTGTAGGACAATACGGTAGTGTGGGCAACCTGCATTTGTGCGCAAAAGGCGTGAAAACCATGGGAAGTATAAGCAGGGCCATTATCCGTCTTGAGTCTAAGGGGCTTTCCCCAAGCTGCCCAAGCTTCTAAGCAGTCTATTTTGACGTGAGACACCTTTTCTCCTGCCAGAGGTGTGGCATGAATGACACCAGAAAAGGTGTCCACAGACACATATAAATATTTTAACTTACCAAATTCTGTCAGATGAGTAACATCAATTTGCCATAGGGCGTTTGGTCTCAACCCCCTGGGGTTTACCCCCACATGGGGAGGATGAAGAAAGGTAACACAGGATTTACAGGCTTTAACAATATCTCTTTCCACATGCCTGGACAAATTATATCTTTTCCTAAGGGTATTAGCAGATACATAACACAATCTATGAAAGTCTTTTGCCAATTCTACAGGATCAGCAGTGACCAGAGCCACAGCCCGAGTTGCCTGGTCCACCAAATCATTACACCTTGCCATCGGGCCCGGCAACATAGAGTGGGCGCGAATATGTCCAATATAGAAAGGGTGTTTTCTGTTTAAGATAAGGGACTGAATCTGTAACAAAACATTAGAAATTGTACTGGCCTGCTTAATTGAAGCAGCAACTTCAAGAGAAGCAACGGCATTCACAACATATAATGAATCAGAAAATAAATTAAAAGGTTGATCAAATCTTTTAAAAACTTCAAGCACAATTAAACATTCAACAGCTTGTGGGGCATCCGGCCGAAAATTAAAGATTACCGGCTGTTTGTGTCCTTGAACAAAAAAGCACCTTGTCCAGATTTTGATCCATCCGTAAAGATGGTCAGAGCATCAACCAAGGGCACCTTTGAAGTGACAACAGGAAAATACACTAAATTTTTGTTAACTATGGCAAGCAGAGTATGCTTAGGATAATGGGTATCAATTACATTTGGAAATGAGCAAACAAAAATTGTCCACATATCCACTGTGGCTGCTAAAATTTCAACTTGCTCACGGGTGTATGGAATAATTAATTTATCTGGAATTTTTTAAAGTGTGTCAAACAATACTTTATACCCAAAATTGCCTTTTTTTTTAAATTTATTTTTTTTCTCAGACCAAAATTGCCTGTTTAGCCACTAATTTAGGAAAATATTGAACAGTTTTTGCTCCCACAGAATCATAGCATTAATAGTTAGCCTTCGAAGCAAGGCAGTGGTATAATTGGCCGTCACCCCATAAGTCCGGACTGCCTCAACTAAATCCTTAAGCTGGGAGTAGGAAACCGGCTCAAAATTTCTTTCATTAGTAATTGGATTTTCAAAAACTGGAAAAGCAGCCGCCAGCCGCGACCAGGTGCTTCCTTTTATAAAGTGACTCTGCCCCGCTGGCGGGCACGGCGGGGGGCTGACGGGTGAGGGCCAGCTCTGTTTCCTCTTCCTGGCTGCTGCGGTACTCCCACCCCTAGGGGGCGCCAGCCCCCATATCTGTCTGCCTCCTCCTCTAACATTTCTTCCTCTGAGTCACTCACAAGATCACTGCATTCTTGGTCCCGCCCTTTCACATGTAGGGCTGAGAACCGGTTTGCTTTTAAAGAAGGGCATAGGGGTCTCCTCCCTAAGACCCTTCACCTTTTGTGAGGGCTGCAGTCCCTCCTGCTTTAATTCTTTAGGATCCTTTTGTCTTTTTTCCCTTTTTCTTTTAGACCTATTTTCCTCCCCATTACTGGATGCTGCCTCTGATAGACTATCCTGATGCCGTGTTAGTACTTTGCATCCTTCCTGGATGAAATCAAACCCTCCCTCTTCGAGGCAAGTGCGCACCATCAAAAAGACAAGCCACAAGGGAAGAAACAATGGAAGCAACCAATAAATATCTAAATCTACAGTGAACAGCATACCGGGGGATACTTACCGACGTCCCCTCTCCGCGTGTTGAGTTCTGGCTCCTGTACGGCCTCTCGCACGGGTCCCGGGTTTCGGCACCACTTTGCGGCGAACGCCTTCTCGGCCCGCGAGGAAAAACAACCACCACACCAGGAGTCTTCTCAGATCATGCTTTATTGGAGAGCCTTTTAGTTGATGGGAGAGCTTGAGCGCAAGAGAGCGTGCACCCAAAACATGGCCACTTATATAGGGAATAGGAACACGGGTCTTTCTATCATTGGTCGTCTGCCTTTCACCGTCACCAGGTGCCACGGGATTGGCTGGGGAGTCTACGTGGCTCGCGCATGCGCAAAGCCCAGGACCCACCGTCCCGCCAAGCACCGCCTGAAATGGAGTGGTTACCTCAAAGCTGCAAGGGAGTGGGCGCCATCTTGTAATGGCGTTTACCCTGGCTCCCTACAGTAGTGGAGTTCCTAGCAAGAGCAATAGACAAGAGAAAACATAATGGGGATCCAAATAGGGAAGAAGGAAATGTATCCCTTTTTACAGATGAAATGATCCTGTATTTAAAGGACCCTAGAACTTCCTCCCTCAAATTAGTAAAGGTGATTTTAACCTTCAGCAACGTAGCAGGGTATAAAACCCACAAGAATCAGTAGTTGTTCTGTGTTACCAACAATGGGAAGATCCAGGCTGGAATCCAAGAAACAACCTCATATATATTAGCTCAAAATCAAATCAAAACTAAACAGAACAAAACAACAACGAAACTAGGAATTAATTAATTTAACTAAAAATGTGAAGGACCTCTACTGTAAAAACGTTAAAACTCTAAAATGGGAAATTGAAGGAGATTCAAGGAAATGGAAAGTCTTTCAATGCTCCTGGTTGGAAGAATTAACATTGTGAAAACTGCAATATTACCCTCAAACAATTGACAATGCAATACCCAGAAAAATCTTGTTTTTCTTCTTGTTCTGCCGATTTGGGATGAAAGTAACACCAGTTTTGTGCTAGAACACTATCTTAAGGCAAGCATCATCCAAAGTCTGTAGTTTCACAGTCAAAAGTCCGCAGATACAATCTAGTTCAACAGATATATTTATTCAATATCAAACAACTATGTACTAATGGGCTATGAACAACAAAGAATAATTTGGCATACCAGAAATTATAAGGTTTAAGGAGAGATGTGGGTAAAAATAGGAATAGGGAGATGTGAAAAGTTAAAAGATGAGTTAAATTAACTAAGTCCTAATCTCAAAAAGGAAAATAGTTTGGATAGAATGATAGTAGAGGGAGAAACAAAGAAGAAAAAATAAGAAAAAGAAAAAAGAGACAAGAAAGAATATTAAAATATTAAAATATTAAAATATTAAAAATTATTAATTGGAAAACTTTAAATTTATGCAAGTTTAACAACGTAATATTCACAGAAGAACAGGGATAGGATGAGGGAAGGGGAGGAATAGAGAGGAGATGTGAAAAAAAATATAAAAAAATCCTGAAAATATTATATAGGTATAAAGAGGTAGTACTGCTATTAAGAAACTTAAGTCAAAGAGGATTTGAATTGAATAATAAATTTATGGGTTTTATACAGAATGGGGGATAAGGTCTAATAATCGACTATTCGTATACCTGAGGATGAGCAGAACCACAATTAAGTCAAGCAAAAAATAACGAAAGAGGAAAAAAAGTGAAAAGAATGAACAAGAAAAAAAGGATCAAAAGTTCAGTAGAGCTAAAACACAAACACACACACACACACACACACACACACAAGCACAGATATTCCCCGAAAATAAAAATTATAAGAGGAAGAAAATAAAGGTTAACAGCAAACCATTTTTTAAAATTAAAAATGGAAACAAAAAATTTAAACAAATTTTAAAAGGTACAAAAAATGAGGTCTTTGATTTTTTGGAGGGGGTGGGAAGATCCTGTATCTCCCTTGTGTCTGTAACCAATCTCTTGTTGGAGTCTCTGATCTGCTTGTGGTGTTTGATTTTCCTGTGGGTTGATTGGTTTCTTAAGTCAGTTTGTTTGAGCAGGCAGAAAAATGTTCTGTTTACCCAGAATTTTGTGATCCTCCTCCTAGGCTAGTTCAATGGGAGGGAGATCTGCTTTGAGTATCACAAAAGAGTGAGATGGCTGTTTCCTCTATTTTCGAGATGCTTTGATGAGTCTTGGTTCTGGGTAGAGTGGAGGCCTTTCAGCAAGCAGTAGAGTTTCCCTGAGGGGCTAGCTTCCGAGACACTTACAGAGCCTAGCCTGGAGACATTCTCAGTTGTTTATGCTTACTGAATTTCAGTTGATTGTCAAGACTGCTGTAGGAAGGGGCAGCCTCTGGCTCTGTTTAGCCAGTGAAGAAATCAACACTTGAGGAGGGCAGAGCTATCTCTGCCTGGGCTGGATGACTTTTCCCTGGGAGGAGCTGAGCCTGGCAGGTGAGGTCAGGTTCCTGTGACCTGCTAAATGACTCTTGTTTTCTTCCAAGGCCTGAGTTGGACCTAGCTGCTTAGCCAGGCCTTTTTATCAGTATCAAAGATGGTGATCACCAGTAGTGAGGAGGGGAGGGGTTGCCTTTCCTCCTCTGCTCCCTTAGAAGGAGAGAGGATATCAGGCTTCTACTCAAGCCAGAGTCTTGGTTCCTGGGTCTCCTCTGGTCTTCGATCTGCAGGATGAAGATGTCTGTTCCTTGTCAGTTCTTGCTGGTGTTGTGTAGAATCCCCTAGCCCTCTGATCTGGGGCCTTCGTCCCGGACTCTCTGTGTTTCAGGTTTGGTGGCTACAGCTGCCACAGCCACTGCCACAACCAAAGCTGAGCCTGCTGGCAAGTGCACGGACCTGTCCCCTTGTCTGGATTTTCCCTCTCTGGCCAAACTCTCTGTACTGTGATGGCACCCTTGGTGTGATTGTCTTGCTTAGGACTGTTCAGTGGAACACTTAAACTGCTTTCTATGAGAGAGCCTGTGTAGCCTCCAGTTTCTCCCTTACCATCTTCCCAGAACTTTTTTGAATTTTAATCATTTCTTGTTAATCTCATCTTTAATCTCTTTATACAAAATCAATAATTAATTCAAGGGAGGAGAAAGGAAAAATTAAGCAACTCCTTACATTTTTCAATTTTCAATAACATGATAAGAATTATGATTGACGTGATATTATTCTTTGACATTGTAAATGGCAAAACAACAGGTCTAGGAATTGCTTTTCACGTTTACTACTATTACAAATTTTATCTCATAGGAATCATTTGGATGGATATGATATTTTAACTTGGGCTGGGAAGGTGGTTCAGTGGTAGAGTGCTTGACTTGCATGCAAGAGGCCCTGGGTTCGATTCCTCAGAAGCACATAAGCAAAAAGAAAAAAATCCAGAAGTGGCGCTGTGGCTCAAGTGGTAGAGCACTAGCCTTGAGCTGAAGAGCTGAGGGACAGTTCCCAGGAACAGAGTTCAGGCCCCATGAGTGGACCCCCCCAAAAAAAAAGATATTTTAAATTGTGACCTAAAAGTTCTTTTTCTTTCACAAACAACCTTTGTCTTTGATTATCAGTTTGTAACTACATGTAATGAAAATAAAGCTCTCCTATGGAAACTAGACCAAAGTTGTTCACAGGGATGAAAAAGAAGGTAATGATGGAAGTGAGTACAATAGAGCAAGGTCCTCAGAGCAGTTTGTCATGAACACATTGTGAGAATGACAATGTTCTGGGAACTATAGATTAAATCACTGAACTAAGATATATATATATATATATATATATATATATATATATATATATACATATATATTTGTATATGTATATTTACTTATATATGCATATATGTGTGTATATGGCCTTATATTGTACACATATAGGTTACTATACCCACAAATTCACATATACATATACACATGTATACATGCACACATGGAGAAAGACACATAATTACAGCCAACACAAGTTTCATTAGTTGCTGAAAATGCCTTAGATGGAATGCTTGGAACAAAATATGTTCAAGATGTATTTGTCTCTAAGAGTTCTTTCACCACTCCTCTTATCTCATAAAACTGGTAGGTTTTGACAGATTGGACTTGCAAAATGCAGTACACATGATAGCAAGTTACTCGGAAATGTCAGTATGCAAAGATCATATGGTGTCTCCCTGATCCACGGAATACTTGCTCTTATACACACTCTCAACAACCAAAGCAACAGGAGAATATCATGGTAAAGAATAAAATTATAAGCCTTTAAATGGCATCCTTCTTTGAGCTCTTTTCCAACAGCCAGCATCAATTGCTAAGCATATTAGTGAGTCCTCATAAAACTGGACCTCAGGTCAACAGGTAACCAACTCATGTGAAAAGTACTATGAGAGAAATGCTGACTGAGGTCTTGCTGATTTTCTGGCCAAGAAAGTACGAAAAGAAGAGATTATTTTTAATATATTAAAGTTTGAGAATAATTTGTAACCTGTCAATAAATGTGTAGAACACAACTAAACCAACTGACAACAAAGGTGTCCATTTCATTTATATGCTCTTGGACTTGGTGAGTGATTTTACTTGTGTCTACACAAGTAGAATCAGCATAAATCAAGCCAGCATTTCTTCATTTAATATACAAAGATAGGATTCAGGTTGACCCATTGTAATAATGAGATAATAATAATGTAATAATAAGACACTTCATCAGAGAGTGGGTGGAGGGATGAGTTGAGGAGGTGTGAAGAGAAGGGATGGTAGGGGAAAACAAAGCATGGGGTAAAAATGCTCAATAAGAAATGGACTCATGCCAGGTGCCGGTGGCTCATGCCTGTAATCCTAGCTACTCAGCAGGCTGAGGTCTGAGGATTGTGGTTCAAAGCCAGCCAGGATAGGAAAGTCCATGAAACTCTTTTTCCAGAAAACCGGAAGTGGCACTGTAGCTCAAGTGGTAGAGCGATAGCCTTGAGCTGAATATATTAAAAAGATACAAGGAAAACTTTTGTAATTATAGGAAGTTGTATTTGTCACTCTATATCAGTAAGGTATTGGTTTTAGGACCACAGGCATATTAAAACATCGGATACTCAACTACTCTACATGAACACAGTATATTATTTACATTAGAATCTGCCCACAACCTAGTGCAGTGTAATTGCTATGAAAATTTGTACTACATTTTATGTTTGTAATAAAAAATAAAAGTATATGCACTGTCAAAAGATACAAATTTTTTCAGATAATTTTTGTCTGCATTTTGTGGATGGAATTGGGAGCCCAAATTTCATCATCAAGACTGGTCTGCAAAATGTAACAAAAAGCTAACACAGCATCATTGAATAGTACTGAACTCCAAGGAGAAGCACTTGGATTGAGACATTATCAGAAAGTGTCAGCATGCAAATACTTTTTAGAAATACAGCTGCTAGATGTCTCATGGAGAGCTTTCATAACACTTTGTGAAACACAAGCCAGAACCTCACTGAAGAGTAAATGGTTTTCCCTCAACTTTCTGTCATGCTCAGTCATTATCAATCAACATATAGCTAATCTTGAATAATCCTTTAATAAGAAAATGTTGATGGTGTGTTTATATGCAGAAAACCTGGGAAGGCTAAATTTTTCAAATTAAGATAGTCTGTATTCTATGATCCAGCAGAGAGAAAATTAGGTAAGCATCCGTTTACAGCCTTCTGAATAATTCTGATTCTGCCCATATCAGTTATCTATCCATACCTGTGCCCGAGTGAGAGGATTTTAAATGACTTTAGTGTTTTATAATTTAAATTTAAATGTGGAATGAAATTAGTTCCAGTGCATTACCTTAAGATATTTAGAAACAACTAAAGGTCTATAAGATTTTTTTTTATTTCAAGTGAAGGGCTATTGGAATTTGGTTCTCTATAGTTTAAGCAATTTGCAAAAAGAATTGGCAAAGTAAAATGTACATTTGCAGCAGAATTGACACTTATTAAATTTTGTATATTGAAAAGAGCATAAGCCTCAACAATATCTCAATGCTATCCTGTTATTTATCTCTAAAAGTTTATACTTCTGGTCTCTTAATATTAAAACCAATTTTTTTAAATCTATAGCTAGTTGTGCAAAGGGGTTTCACTCCATCATGTCAGTGTGGAATAGCGTGTATGTACATTTCATTGTACAACACATCTGGATCATTGTTAATCTTTCCACTTTTCTTCCTTCCCTTTCCCCAACCCCACCTATCCCTTCAAGTTTCCTACTTATATTATCACATATGTACGTTGAGTGATCTGACTATATTAGTCCAACATTTCCCCCTCCATTCTTCTGTCCTACTCCCTTTAAGCCCAGCTCCTTATTTAAGACTTATGTCAACTTCAGGGTATTTTGTAAAATATCTTTTCCTTTGGCATTTGGCTTTGGGCTTGCCAAATCCTCACTTCCATGTTTGACCTACATAAATGAGGCTATTTCTCCACATTTCCAATCTGTGAATGGCTGAGATAGGTCTCCTTTACTATTCACCTTCTGTCCTAAATTTAGAAGTGGACCTTCAGGGCCAAACAAATAGAGCTTTTTTACTTTCTACACACTGAAGATGGAAGGAAAATAATTTCCATGCTCTCAACATTATGCTATCCATCATGAATGTCCATCACTTATCACTTCAACAGTCGAAATTTAAAGTTATGTTCTCTGCATTATATTCACACATTTTAAGTGAATATCGAGGACAATTTACCTAGTATTGGAAGTTTAGGGACGATTTTCAATTTCTGATGATAGAACCAGGAGTCAGTTTTAATTGTGCAGAATCCACTATATAGTGAGTGCTGTAGTCTTCTAAATTTTCAATAAATTTCGAGTTACTTTTTATTAATAATTGAAAAAAGTTTTATTTCAATAAGTTAGTATGAACCCCCCCCCCATTTTCCCTACTAGTTCAGGTTAAGTCTCCTTTTGCTTTATTGTTTGAGGGGATGAGGGTAAACAGAAAGATGATCATTGCTCAGATATCTTCTTCCTCTTCTGTTTCTGCTATTCTTTTTTAAATTTGTATTTATTTTTTATTGTGAAAATATTGTACAGAGGAGTTACAATTACATGGGCAAAATAATGAGTACATTTCTTATCAAGCATTGTAGCCTCCTTCTTTATTTCCACTTCCCATCCCTTCCCAGCCTCCCTGTTTCTGCTATCCTTGTAGAAAGGAAGACTGGAGCAGGGAACAAGAGTAATACTTGGGCAAGGGAGCATTCCTGGCATATCAATTATTGTTTCTCAGAATCACTTAAACTGCTTACTCTTGCCTTGTCTCTAACAGTAACCTAACTGTGGCTTCCTTCGTGCAGGAGTAAGCACACTAACAGGTTTTACATGTAAATTTGTATTTTATATCTCAGCTTACTACTACCAAAAATAGAAAGCTTTGGTTACATAAATGCAAAGGCGCTGATTGTTCAATGATACCTTAGTGAAGAATAGACAAGTCTACTCAGCTTCCCCCTCCTCTTCTATCCTTCCTTCCCCTCCCCTCCCATCACTTACCCTCCCTTCCTTTCTTCTTTTTTATATCTCTCTCCTCAATATTCATTGCTATCTTCTCTCTTTTTCTCTTCCAGTAGCAAGTGATTTGGTTTATCTGGCAATACATATGTAATTGAACAAATATGTATTCTCCTCTTTTTGAGAATATTTATTATTAAGAAGTGAGTTCTAGCAGAGCACCAGTGGCTTACAGCTCCATACTAGGTGGGTTCAAATTTGACAATTGTAATTCAAAGCTATTCCAAGTAGATAAACCTAAGAGATTCTTTTCTCCACTTGTGGTAAAAGGAAGAAGTGAAAGTGTGGTTCAGGAGGTATAGAGTAAGCATTGGGAATTAAAGCCCAGATTGTTAGGTTTTTAAAGAGTAGTCCAGTAAAAACCACACAAACATGAGGTATTCAGGAAAGGGGTAAGTTTATTCATCATTCCCGCTGGCACCAGGCCATGTTGGTCCTCCATGCGGCTGGGAAAGTCCTGGGAAAGACCTGGAAAAGACCTGAGAAATTGAGCATCTAGGGCTGGGCTAGGCCTTACCTATGGTATGGATGGAGAAAGGTGTGGCCACATCAAATTCAGATATGACCTCAGCAGATGCAGATGTGATATCTTCCAGGACTGCCAGTTGCCAAGGTAACACAGGTACTGGGAGGAGACTTTCCTTGGAGGAGGGTGGAATCTGCTCACTATCCAGAAGCAGACCTTATATTCTAGCCTTTTAATAATCATGAAATAGGTTGCGGATCCTCTCTGGCTACTTCCTGCTGACAAGGTGTGTCAAAATTAGGGGTAAAAGGCTGGAATTTGGTCCCATCCCAGAGAAGGCAGTGAGCTGCAGCTGTCCCTTGGTGAGTGTGAGTCTTTAATAAAGTCTGGCGGAGGCAAGTCTCTTGGATGAAGTCTAGAGAAAGTCTCATGAGGCATTGAGGGGCTGTAAAAAATTATTAGAGAGCAAATAAATGGCAAGTGGAAGGACTTTGGGCTGAAAAATATTGGTAGAAATGTCCCTATCTGGTGACTAGGTAGAGGAGAATTCAGGTAACAAAGGCAAGAATGTGAATTCCCATCCACTTAAAAGATAGACAAGTATGAACATTAGATGGCAGGCTTCTTACTTATTTGACCTCCTGCCCCTGGTTAATTTTGAAAGGACAGGCACAAAATGGCTGATATGACATCATCTCCTCTTACTCCTCTCCATGGTCCCTTGTTCCCCAGACTGGCTGAGTCTAGGTGTTCATATCTGGGATGACTTGTCTCAGTGAGTATTCATGGAGATTTTCACTCAAGGCCTGGGCACTGTGCCTGAGCACTTCTGCTCAAGGCTAGTGCTCTACCATTTTGAGTTACAGTACCACTTCCAGTGTTTGGCTGGTTAGAATTAAGAGTCTTCAGCCATACTTCCAGCCTGGTTCTTTGCAGGTTAGTAGGGAGATGGAGTCTTAGGGATTTTTTCAGCCCCGGTTGGTTTGAATTGCAATCTTTGTCACAAAAAATCTTTATTATTTCCAATTAAACAATCTGGCAATCAAATAGAATAAGTAGAGTTTACCTTGTCCTTACCAAGAATTGACCAAGTAATATCTTGCAATGACAAAACTCATTGGATGTGAGAATCTTAGCACAGATATGCCCAATATTTTAGAATCACGTAGTCAGTACTATAATACATAACACAAAACCAAAAAGGCAAAACTCAAAATCTAAAATTTTTTACATTAATATTTAGACATCTTTGCTAACAAAGCACATCAGATACTTGGGCCTCAGTTACCAGGGTCTGAGAAAAGAGCAACTTGTTAGCAAGGTACAATAGAATAGATGGATGGAGGACTAGTAAACTTAGTGGAAAGATATGGGTCAGATAGGACAAAACCCTGAACCCACCATGTGCCCAAGATGGCAAACTCACGATGGTGAATTTATGACAAAATGCAAAGAAAGACTGAACAAAGAGATGAAGCCTAGATTGGCTAATCTTTGATAGGGAGCTAGAGGAGGTCCCCAGGACCCAACTCTCATTACACTCTTCAGGGCACAATCCAAAAAGTTGTAGAAAAGAAAGGGAGAGATACACGAAGTTGGACATGATTAGCAGAGAGCAAAGAGATCCTGAAAGTGAACAGCCTTCTGACCGTTTACCATTGCAGAGGCAAAAATTGTCTAAATCTGAGAAGAGACTAAAAAATTAGGTGGTCTGGCTATCCAGGGAGTGCAGGAGGCATTTCAGAGGGGTTTCATGGCACTGGAGTTACACACAGCTCCCCATTAAGGGTGTAGGAGAGAAAAATTACTAGTGAGTGAAGGTGGGCTTATCGGATGGAAGTGGCCACACAACTTACCACTGAGCCCTCTAGGGGGGAGTGGCCAAGCAACCATACTCAAGTGCCCTCGGCTCCAGATGTGACTGAGCTTTCAGTTAAAGGCCTAGCAGGTTCTTCGGTGTGGAACCACATCTGGAGAGAGACTGAGCGACAGAGAACCCTTAGAAAGTAGTTCACTCACCAAAATGTTCAAGCATGGAGGTGGATGCAGAGGCCAGCAAGGAATTGATTCACTTTGTCCACAGCAGACAGACCGGTTCCCAAAAGGCCTTCAGAATTGTGGTATTCCTCAGAGCAAAAAAGGGAAAAACAAACAAAAGAAAAAAAAGGAGAGGAATCCCACCTCCTATCCTGACTTTAAGCCTTTCCCAGATTCAAATGGCACCATTTATGTTATGTTTTTAAAAGAGGTTTCTGAATAAGAATGACACCACACATGAGGTATTAAGGTAAGCAGTAGGTTTATTCATCAATCCCGCTGGCACCAGGCCATGTTGGTCTTCCACGCGGCTGGGAAAGACTTGGGAAAGACCTGGGAAAGAGTACGTCTGAGCATGGGCTAGGCCTTGTCTAGGGGATGGGTGAGGATAGGTGTGGCCACATCAAATTCAGATGTGACCTCAGCAGATGCAGATGTGACACCTACCAGGTGTGCCAGTTGCCTAGGTAACACAGTTATTGGGCAGAGACTTTACTGCAAGGAGGATAGAGTGTACTCTCCATCCAGGAGCAGACTTTACACAGGTAGAGCGCAAGGCCAGGATTTCAAACACCAGTACCAGCACAATGTAAAAAATATGAGTCCTTTATCTTTGAAAAGGGATATTTCTCCAAAAATCCATACCCAAGAAAATTTTCAAGGTCAAAGACTGTTTGAAAGGCTCTTTCACATCTTAAACTGAATTCTCTGTTTGATTCACATTATGGAAAATAGGAATCACACTTCACATTAAAAAGTTTGCACATTGTTGAACATTTTTAACGTTCAACAAAATGTAAAAATTGTTTATATTTTTAATGTAAAGGAAGCATGGGAAAGGAATGCACCTCATTGGGTGAATTAGGTTTGACTCACTGACAGACTTTTGCAAGTAAATGACGGTCTGTTTACATGTAAAGAAGTCTATACAGATGAATTTCTACGAGGGAGAACAAGCTTAGCTGCTGTCCAGGTTTGAATCAAAGTAAGTTTATTCCTATGAAATGACAAAGACTCATCTCATAGAATTCTATGCGAACAGCAATTTAAAAAGGTTTAAAAAACCCATGTCTATGTTGTGAACAACCAAGTTTTCACAAACAAAAAAGAGTTTCCTGAGCCAAAAATATATGTTAGAGCAAAAGAAACTATGTTAAATATAGTTAATGGCTGAGGGACAGGTGTAAAAGAGTTCTGTAATAACAACTAAACTATACATTTTTCATCAAGTCCCTAACAAAAATCTCCAAGATAGGCCTTGCTAAATCTGTCATAGAGGACTGGGTTTATGCAATTGTCAATTTTGTTTAGGGTCCAAAATCTTCTATGGCCGATTTGTTTGCAAATCGCTCACACCACATGCAGTGTCTGGAAAAACGTGCTGTCTTGCTAGGCACCTAAGGGATTTTTATGCCACTGTGAATATTTATCATTTTACTTCTTGTAATTATACCTGTCAATGTGAAGTCCTTTCGTGATAAGAATAATAGCTTCTGGAAGTGGTACCTTGGCGCCCAGGCCCAGAGTTCAAGCCACATGACCGACACACACACACACACACACACACACACACACACACACACACACACACACACACACACACACAAACACTTACCACTTTGACTCATGTTAGGTTCCTGACATTGGATATCACACAATGATCTAATAATCAAACTTTACTCCCCAGACATAAAATACATTCATACTTCCACACAAACAAATACAACAGATCATTCAAAATATTGAGAATAATGAGCCATCTACTCCTTGATTTCATTTATTCATGATGATGCATTTTTCATATCATAATTAAAAATATTTTTGAGTCTCTCTGAGTAGTAGACAAAAGTATGTTATCATATAATAGAAACTGTAGGTAAAGTTACTTTTCCCTAGTTAATCTTTAATATTTCATATCAAAGAATTCTCTTTCCTTCTTGCAGAATCTGTTTCTGGCATTTTGCCCTAATGTCTAATATTAAATTAGAAAGGACATGCCATATTCCTTAATTCATTTTTCCTAAAGGTTATGCTATAGAGTTGAATCTGATTTGTTTACTGATTCTAAATTAACTTTTCTCAACAACTTGTATTATTGTTTATATTGCTCGTAAAGCATTTGAAATGTCAAAAAGAACTGGATATTCACCTTAGCAATGATTGTGAATGGCAGCAATGTTTGTGGGGAAATGAAGGACTTGGAAGTATCTGGAGTGCCTAAAAGATGGCAATGCTATTTAAAGGGCTGATCGTTTAGTAATCTTTTAAAATGTGTTCTTCTGATTACATCTAAGAAGATAAAAGTATGCTTTTCATCACATTGTGGCCTGTAAAGCACTGGAATCATTTCCTTTGTACATCATACGCCCTGCTGCTACTGTAGTGAAACCCACAAACAACTGCACAGCTGTGTTAGCTGCTCTAGATTTTGAAATTTTCTTCCAGTAGCCCTCCCTAGTGTTTCAAGCCCAGACTCATGAGATAGTCACATAATCCACAATTACAAAGCACCACAACATAAAAGACCACGTGCAAAATGAGGTTCATTTTTTTTTCATTATTGATTCCTTTTTTATTGATTGTCTTTAAGGAGCGTGGGGCTGTTTATTTCTCATTATTGTTGGTGTGACTTAAATAAATTTACCAGATTTTTGAAATAAAATAGATATAAAAAGGCATATTTAGTCACAAAATAAGAGTAAATATTTGAGTGATTCTTTTCATTCTACTCCTGTTCACAGTTATTTTAAAATAACTTTGAGATCAGACGAGCATATGTGTAAATTGCCACACACCAAGCACACAGGACTCTGGAATCTTTGGGCTTGGATTTCTATATCAACTTCACCTAGAAGAGAAAATAATCAATTGCTTTATGTCTTAAGTAATCTACTTAAAACAAGTTTTATTAATTTTATCAATACATCTTATAATATGCATTGCATAATTATTTGATTTCTTATTTCCACTACATTAATATTACACTTATTTTAGATTTTGCACAAGAAATAAAGACATTCTTTTTTTTTATTTGGGGGGGGTCCGTTCGTGAGTCCTGAACTCTGGGCCTGGGCACTGTCCCTCAGCTCTTCAGCTCAAGGCTAGCACTCTACCACTTGAGCCACAGCACCTCTTCCGGCTTTGTTATTTTTGCTTATGTGGTGCTGAGGAATCGAACCCAGGACCTCAAGCATGCAAGGCAAACACTCTACCACTGAGCCACCTTCCCAGCCCAATAATGACATTCTTGAAGATAAAACATTGCTGTTTTTCTTTTTTTTTATTTTATTTTTTATTTTTTTTAATTTTATTTCATTTTTTTGGTGAACATACTGTACAGAGGGGTTACAATTACATGGGAAGGATAATGCATACATTTCTTATCAAGCATTGCAGCTTCCTCCTTTGTTTACCCTTCACATCACTTCCCCACCTCCCCCCTACCTCCCCTGCACTCAATTCTCCACCCTCCCCCCTCCTCCAACCCCCCGCACCAACTTTGTAAAGCTCGTTTTCGACATGACAACTTGTATTTCTCATTGTTGCAACAGGTCCACCTGTATCCTCAAACGACTTGTTTTTCCCCATCTCCTCCACAAGTTATACTGAAATCAAATATAGTAAAAGCAGGGGTTATACTGTGGGGGAGGGACATACAAAGCGACAAAGAGATAATCTTATAAATGAGTTAGAAACAAATGCATGAAATAAAAAAAACATTAAAATACCTATCTAAGGGTTCATTTTCCTAACATCATATTATCTGATCTTTTCCGTTTGATTCATACTTATACTAGATATTGCAAATAAGGGAAACCATGGGACCTATGTTTCTTAGGGTCTGGCTTACTTCACTTAATTTAAATTTTTTCAAGTTTTTCGATTTCCCAACAAATGGGGCAGTATCATTCTTTCTGATGGAGGCATAGAATTCCATTTTGTATATATACCACATTTCCTTGATCCATTCATATACTGAGGGGCATCTGGATTGGTTCCATATCTTAGCTATGATAAATAATGCTGCAATAAACATAGTTCTGCTGGTAGCTTTAGTGTGGTATTGTTTGTAAACATTTGGGTAAATGCCCAAAAGTGGGAATGCTGGGTCATATGGGAGCTCTATATGAAGTCTTTTCAGGAAACTCCATACTGCTTTCCAAAGTGGTTGAACAAGTTTACACTCCCACCAAGAATGCAGTATGGTTCCCTTCTGTCCACATCCCCTCCAGCATCTGTTGTTGTTAGAGTTCTTGATTATCGCCATTCTAACTGGGGTGAGGTGGTATCTCAATGTTGTTTTGATTTGCATTTCTTTTATGGCTAGGGAGGTTGAGCATTTCTTCATGTGTATATTGCACATCCTTCTTTCTTCTTCTGACAAGTTTCTCTTCAAGTGATTAGCCCACTTATTTATTGGGCAGTTGTTTCTTTGAGGATTTGTTGTTGGGTGATTTAATTTTTTGAGTTCCAAGTATATTTTAGATATGAGACCCTTGTCTGTTGTATGGCTAGTGAAGATCTCCCAATCTTGGGGTTTTTACTGATCTTGCTAACTATGTCCTTTGCCATGCATAAGCTCTGCAACTTCATGCAATCCCATTTGTCCAACCTTTCTTTGATTTGTTGTGTTTCCTGGTCTCTATTCAGAACATTTCAGCCGGAGCCAAGGAGACCTAGGATTTCTCCTATTCCATCCGGTAATGTTTTCAGAGTGTCTGCTTTGACTTCGTGGTCTTTGATCCATTTGGAGTTGATTGTGGTGCAGGGTGATATATAAGGAACTAGCTTTAGTTTTCTACATGTAGTTAACCAATTTTGCCAGCACCATTTACTGAAGAGACTCTCATTCTTCCATTCTATTATTTTAGCTCCCTTATCAAAGATTAGATGGCTATAGGTCTGTGGGATCATTTCTGTATTTTTAATTGTATTCCATTGTTCCTGAGTTTTGTTCTTATGCCAATACCAAGCTCTTTTGATTACTAAGGCTTTATAGTAGAGTTTGAAATTTGGTATTGATATTCCTCCAGCAGTGTTCTTTCAGTTGAGAAGTGTTTTTGCTATTCGGGATCTTTTATTGTTCCACATGAATTTTTGGATTGCCACTTCTATTTCCGTGAAGAATGAGGTTGGAATTTTGATAGGTATCGCGTTGAATTTGTAGAGAGCCTTGGGAAGTATCGCCATTTTCACGATGTTAATCTTTCCAATCCAGGAGCATGGGAGGTTTTGCCATTTTCTAAGTTCTGTTTCAATTTCCTTTTTCAAGATTTTGAAGATTTCATCATAGAGGTCCTTCACTTCTTTGGTAACATTAATTCCTAGGTATTTTATTTTTTGTGGGGCTATTACAAAAGGAGTTGCTTTACTAATTTCAGCCACACTTTTCTCATTGTTGACATACAGAAAAGCTATTGATTTGGGGGGGGTTATTTTATATCCTGCTACTTTGCCAAAGTTTTGAATCAGCTTGAGTAATTTTGGAGTGGAGTCTATGAGATTCTTTAAATATAAGATCATGTCATCTGCAAAGAGGGAGAGTTTTATTTCTTCTTTCCCTATTTGGATCCCCTTTATCTCTGCATCTTGTCTTATTGCTGTAGCTAGGCATTCAAATACTAGATTGAAGAGAAGTGGAGAGAGTGGACATCTTTGTCTTGTTCCTTATTTAAGAGGAAATGCCTTTAGTTTTTCACCATTAAGTATAATGCTGGCTGTAGGTTTGTCATATACAGCCTTTAGTATATTGAGGAATGATCCATGGATTCCTAACTTTTCCAAAACTTCCATCATAAAGGGGTCTTGGATCTTGTCGAATGTTTTTTCTGCATCTATTGAGATAACCATGTGGTTCTTATTCTTGTTCCTGTTGATGTGATGAATAATCTTAATTAATTTGCGTATATTGAACCAGCTTTGCATCCCTGAAATGAATCCTGTTTGATCGTGGTGTATGATTTTTTGGATGAATTGTTGAAGTCGGTTGGCCAAAATTTTGTTGAGAACTTTTGCATCAATGTTCATCAAAGAAATGGGTCTATAGTTCTCTTTCTTTGATGAGTCCCTGTCTGGTTTTGGGATGAGGGTTATGCTGGATTCATAGAATGTGCTCAGTACTGAACTTTCTCTTTCAATTTCATTGAAGAGTTGGAGGAGTATTGGTGTGAGCTCTGCTTTGAACTTCTTTTAAAATTCCGCTGTAAAACCATCTGGTCTTGGACTTTTCTTAGATGGGAGGTCTCTTATTGCTGTTTCTATTTCAATGCTTGATATGGGCCTGTTAAGGTGGTTTAACTCATGTTGGTTTAGTTTTGGCATGTCAATATTTGCTAGGAAAATGTCCATTTCTGTCAAGTTCTCAAACTTATTAGCATAAAGTGTTGAGAAGTATTCCCTTATAATGTTCTGAATCTTGGTTGTTTCCGTGGTGATGTTTCCATTCTCATCTCTGTGTTTATTTATTTGGGTGTGTTCTCTTCTTTTTTCTGATAAGATTTGCTAAGGGTCTGTCAATTTTGTTAATTTTTTTGAAGAACCAAGTCTTTGTTTTGTTGATTCTTTCTATAGTTTTTTTTTGGATTCTAATTCATTTAATTCTGATTAAATTTTAATTATTTCTTTCAGTCTACTGGATTGAGGTATATCTTGCTGCTCTTTCTCAAGGAGGGTTAGCTGTGTCATTAAATTGTTGGTTTCAGATCTCTCCAATTTGTTGATGTAGCTCAGAGCTATAAACTTGCCTCTGAGTACTGCCTTTGCTGTGTCCCAGAGGAGCTGGTCATTTATGTGTTCATTTTTGTTGAATAGCATGAACATTTGAATTTCCTTTCTAATCTCTTCCCTGACCTACTCGTGATTCAGCAGTGTGTTGTTTAGCGTCCTTGTGATACCGGATTTTCTTTGGTGGATTTTGGTGTTGAGTTCTAATTTTATTCCCTTGTGGTCAGAGAGAATGCAAGGTATAACTTCAATGTTTCTGAATTTAGACAGGTTTGTTTTGTGGCTTAAAATGTGGTCTATTTTAGAAAATGTTCCATGTCCTGCTGCGAAAAATGTGTATTCTGATGCTTCTGGGTGAAATGTTCGGTAAATGTCCGTTAAGTCTAGGTGATCTATGCAGCTGTTTAGATCTGCGGTTTCTCTGTTGAGTTTTTGCCGAGTTGATCTATCTAGTGGGGAGACTGGTGTGTTAAAATCCCCAACAATTAATGTCTTTGGATCTATATGGGATTTGAGGGAAAGTAGTGTTTCTTTGATAAATTTGGGTGCTCCATTGTTTGGCGAATAGATATTTAGAATTCTAATATCCTCCTGAAGGAGAGATCCCTTAATTAATATGTGGCGACCTTCTTTATATCTTCTCACGAATTTTAATTTGAAGTCTATTTTATCTGATATTAGGATTGCAACTCCCGCCTGTTTATGGGGGTCGTTTATTTGGTAAATTTTGCTCCAGTCTTTCACATTGAAAATGTGTTTGTTTTTAAGGGCAAGATGTGACTCTTGAAGGCAGCAGATAGAAGGATTTGTTTTTTAATCCAACTAGATAATCTATGTTGCTTAATTGGAGAGATAAGTCCGTTAATGTTAAGAGATAGGACTGCCAGGTATTTGGGACTTCCTGCCATGTTTTCCACCTTCTTGGGGGTTGCGAAACCTAGGTTCTTCCTATGGTTCTTGGATTCTCAGTTTGGGTGCTGTTTCTTGGCCTTTATTTTGGTCTCGTTGGTTTTCTATGTGTAGGACATCTTTAAAAATCTTTTGTAGGGCTGGTTTGTTGGAGATGTATTGTTCCAGTTTTTCTACGCTATGGAAGGTTTTTATTTGGCCTTCAGTTATGAAGGAGAGTTTAGCTGGGTACAGTATTCTTGGTTGCTAGTTGTTTATTGTTAGGGCATGGCATACATCATTCCAGGCTCTTCTTGCTTTAATTGTCTCTGCTGAGAAATGTGAGGTGATTCTAATTGGTTACCCTTTATTGGTGATTAATCTTTTCTCCTTGACAGCTTTAAGGATCTTTTCCTTCATCTGAGTTGATCCATTTTGGATTATAATGTGACAGTGGGATGTCTCATCCTGTTCGGGCCTATTTGGGGTTCTAAAAGCTTCTTGAATCTGAATAGGCCTATCTTTTTGCACGTTTGGGAAGTTCTCTGTTAGGATCCTGTTGAACAAATGTCCTAGAACATTAACTTTTGTTTTTAGGTGCTCCTCTACACCCATTATCCTTAGGTTATGCCTTCTGATGGTGTCTTCCAAGTGTTGGATAGATCTATCATATTTCTTGGACTTGTCTTGGATGGTTGCATGTTCTTTCTCTATAATATGTAGGCTGTCTTCAATCCCTGAAATTCGATCTTCTGCATGGTCTAACCTGCTGTCAAATCTTTCTACTTTGTTTTTTTTTTAATCTCTTTTCCTTCTAATTGGTCAGCTTTGATGGCTTCAAATTCTTTGTTGAAAGTTTGTTTTAGATCTTGTATGAACTTCTTTACTTCTTTAATTTGGTGTTTAGTCTTTATTCTCAAATCACTTAGTTGATTGGTTATGGTTTCCTTGGACTCCAATTCCTTCTGTTCGGTTCCATTCAGGTTTCCCTTTGTGGTCTCCCTGACTTCCTTCAGCTCTTTTTTAATGGATTCCATGAATGCCTTTAATGATCTTTGTGTTTTCTCTTCCTGCTCTCTCAATTCCTGTATTACTCTTTGATTAGCTTCCTCCCGTTCATGGGATTCCTGTAGTTTTCTTTGAGTGTAATCAGCCTGATCATGCCATTCCTGCCTTTCTCTTTGAGTATTCCCAAGCTGCTCACGCAAATCCTGTATCAGTTTTTGAGTAGCTTCTTCACGCTTATGATATTCCTCTATAAACTTTTGGATTGCCTCCTCTCTCTCCCTATCACGCTCATACAGAGTCCTTTGTATGTTTTCCATCTTTTCATTTATCATGTTTACCAGCAGTGTTTGTAGAACTATTTGGGAACTCTCCTCTGGATTATTCATTATCTGTTCTGCTTGGGACAAATGATAATTTACCTTATTACAAAATGATACATAATCCAGTCACCATTGAAGTTACATTTCATCTGCTCCTCCACATGTTACCACTTAATATATTTTAGGTAATTCTTTAACTAATTCATTCCTTCTTTAGTTAAATACTAATACTAGAACTTGAACTCAGGGCCTAGTTCTGTCCCAGAATTTGTTATGTTTTTGTTTTAGTTTTCTCAAGGCTAGCATTTTTTTGCTTGTACCACAGCTCCATTTCTAGCTTTTGCTGGTTACTTTCAAACCAGAATCTAATGGACTTTTTTCCTTGTTCTGGTTTCAAACCACAATCATCAGATTTCGTGTTTCTGATTAGCTAGGAATAAAGACATGAGCCACCAGTGTAGCTCCTACTTTTTCCTATACTTATCTATTGCACATACTTAGATAGCAATTTAATATTGAGAGTATAGAAGCAAGATCTATAGTGATTATATTGTTCTGTCAGAAATTCAAGTTAGTAATGTACATTTCTTCTTAAGACCATACACAAAAAATAATTAAGAAGAAATCTGATGATGATGATGATGATGATGATGATGATGATGATGTGTGTGTGTGTGTGTGTGTGTGTGTGTGTGTGTGTGTGTGTGTGTGTGTGTGTGTGTCTGTACTGTTGGAATATGTTTCACATATAAGCACTGTGCAGGGGTGTCCATATATTCACAGTAATTGCGTGAATATCTGCCTTGAGCTACCATCTCATGGACAATGTCTAAGTGTCCAATCTAGGCTTCTTGATGAAGAGGGGTATACTCATCGTCATCCCTAGTATTCATAGGAGTGGCCTTTTTGGAATGTAGTCTCCACACTGTAGTAAGCGGCAAGAAAAGCACTCTACCACTGAGCCACTTTCCCAGCCCAAGGATTAAGATTCTTGTTTGTAATTTGGTCAAAGCTATGTCTCTTTATGTACGCTACTAAAAATGTATTTACTAATTTCAAGTAAATACATAAATTCTATTTCCATCTCTTTTAACAAATAAAAAATAAAATTGTTTGCTTTGTAAATGGATCAGAAGCATGGAATTTTTTGCTAGCTAGGTCATTGCACATATGTATCTCTCTTCCTCTCTCTCTTTCATGATTCTCATAGACAATACGGTTGTTCCATAATTATCCTAATTTATTTTGCTTTTATATTTTTGGTTGCATCATTTCACTTTCTGCTCTATCATTTCCCAAATCAGCACACATAAACAGATCCACAGAAGTGGTTCTGTGGCTCAAGTGGTAGAGCACTTGCCTTGATTTGAAGAGCTCAAGGACGGTGCCCAAGCCCAGATTACAGGTCCCACAACTAATTTTTTTAAAAAAAGAATCTAAATCCTTGATAATTCTTGGAACAGATCTGACTGAAATCAGTTGAATCACACTTTTCCTGCACAATGAAAGGAAAGGTCCAGGCTAGGAAAGCAGCTAGAGAAGGCAGGCAGAATGTATGTGTGACAAAACTTTGTGGAAAATGGTACAGAGGATTACTTACTGGAGATCCACTTGCACGGAAAGCATGATGCTGAACTATTACTTGCTGATTCTGAACTATTGCTTTGATCATTATATTCTCCAAGAAGAACAAATGAAATTTAATTGATATCAAAGGACTACTAATACATGTTGTCTCCTCATTAAGCATCTTCAATCATCAAAATCACCTGAAGACAATAGATAGGCCTACTTTTTTTTTTTTTTTTGGTCCGGTCTTGGGGCCTGAACTCTGGCCTGGGCATTGTCCCTCACCTCTTCAGCTCAAGGCTAGCGCTCTACCACTTGAGCCACAGCGCCACTTCTGACTTTTTTCTTTTTGCTTATGTGGTGCTGAGGAATCAAACCCAGGGCCTCTGGCATGCAAGGCAAGCGCTTTACCACTGAGCCACCTTCCCAGCCCAGGCCTACTTTTTTAGATGGAAACAAGTGTTTTTTTTAAAAAAAACAAGAATTTAGGTAGTCATACAAAGGACTTCTATTTTACTACTGAATTATACATTTTTTTCTAATGTTGGTTACAAATAAATAATGGATCTATTAGAAAGCTGTTAAAGCTCATATATTGAATAGTAATTTCTCTTACACTATATCTTGGTATTTCCCAAATCATTTACGTAGTAGGCTTTGTTTCTTATTTTCTCCTTCCTAGAATAAGCTGCACATGAAGACACCACTGGCCATCATTTTCAGTCTGTGCATTTGAATACGGAGGAAAATCTTTCCTCTGCTCTCTATCAATTCACTACTCTCCAGTTAGAATAATTTAAAATAGGAAAAATGGAAAAAGAGAAAATAAATCATGGTGAAAAAACATGCAGAAAATTCACCGGATTTTTCTGACCATTTCAACCAACGTGAACTATTGGGGAAATACATGGACACCTCATTCCCACTGGTACTCAAAGTCTCTGGTTAGGCAATTGTGATGAAGACAAGGAACAAGATGAAAACGTGAGGAAGGTATCAATTGCAAGAAAATACTGGAGAAGTATCCATGCAAATTTCTTCTTTGGGATGCTGAAATTAATCGGCTTACTACAGTGCCGAGACTACTTGCCAAAAAGGCCACTCATATGTATACTAGAAATGAGGTAAGTATATCCCTCTTCATCGGGAAGCCTAGAGTGGACATTTAGACATTGTCCATGAGTTGGTAGCTCCAGGCAGATATTCATGCAAGAATTCTGAATGGCTTGGCACCACTGCACAGTGCGTATATGTGAAATAATACCAGAATTGATTCTTTCGTACTTAATCATGATGCAGATACCAATCCCCAAACTAAGGGCCTCTTGACCCCCTTAAATATTGTTTCTTGGGATAGAAATAGCAAAGATACGCTGTATCTCCTTCTGTTGAAACATGATATCAAACCGGGATTGAAGAACAACTTGGAAGAAATTGCATTTGATATTGCCAAAAGCACAAGTATGTATCACTACCTATTTGAAGTTGTGGAAGGCTGTACAAATTGTTCTCCTACGTAGTAATGGTTTGGTTAAGTTTCTTAAATTTCAAAAGTGCCAGTCCATCCTTTGTGGCCCAACAAAATATTTTCATAGTACAAAACAACAGCAATATCTTAATTTAAAAATTTATGGATTCCATGGTATTCTTCCACGTGAATTGCCTGACTTTGATGTCAAAATGTATTCAAGAGTTGTTTGTATGTATCTATAATGATTTCTGCAGAGTTTGTGATTTTTTTAATTTTATCATATCTGTTGAAAAGAATAGTATAAAAATTAAAGATATTCCTGGTGCTTGTCTGAAAAAAGTATCTATGTTTGTATAAAGTCCATAATCTATTTCATTGTCTTCTAGATATAATACTTTGAAGTCTACATTGTTTTATAAAATATAGGTTCATTAATAAATGTGTCCTTTCAGATTATATTCCATATAGGAAAAGTTTAAGATTCCTTTTTCCTAAGTCCTTATATTATTTTATTTCTTTGGTATAAAAAGGTAATATTATCTAATTTCAAGTTTTGTAAATGTTATGCTATGTAAGGGCCTTTCGAAGGTGAAGGTTTAATACACTGATGTCAAACTAACCTTTAATTCTATGAATTACAGGTTTTGTTATGCTTGTATTTTTGTAATCAACTTTTTCAAAACTGTTTTTCATTTCTTGCATTTTAAGAATGAAAAATATGGAATAATTCACAAATTTTCATACCATCCTTGTGCAAGTGCTATGTTAATCTCTGTATTGTTGTAATTTGTGTAGACTTGCTGCTGAAGCATGGACTATCCTCTTAATTTAAGTACTTAACGATGTAACCTTTATACAGGCATATATCCTTGGTTGCCTATTTGTAACAAGGAACCATTATTGTTCCTAAATATGCTATTGATCTTATTTCTATAAATTTCTATGTATAGTGGAAAAAACTTTTATTGTTTGGTTGATTGCTCACATTTGCAATTTTTTGTCAGTGACTATTTTGTCATTTTCATTTTAAATTTGACCATATTTTGAAGCCTTCATAGCTAAGTCCAAAGGTAATGGCTTTTCAAGTACTTATTTATCAACTGAGTTAGCTTTGTGGAGCTAATGGATTCAAAGTAAGCCTTGCTTAAAAGCTACTTCTAAACTTCTGCAGGTTAAAATTTCCTAAATGAGGTCTCAGTGGTACAAATGTCTTTCTGACCCTTTACCCTTCTTCCATGTAGGAACAGACCAACCAGAATATCTTACCCTGACAGCATAGATTGTCTTACTGGAACAAAACTAATCTTAGTTACAAGGGTTCATAGAGAGATGAACACTTCAGACCTAATTGTTCAGAATAGAAGGTATTTTATCAAAATATAATTGTTAATTATTCCTATCATTTCAAAAGTAGCTAAAGCCAAGAAGGTGGAAAAAATGTTCATATTCATGTTTACCTAATATCCTGGCCTGTCTACCATCCAACCAGGCAGGAACTTATACTACTGACTTTCTATCACCAAATATTTCCATAGCTCCTGGAGAAGTCCATATGCTTTTCCTCGATATTAGGCCTTAAATTGGTAATGTTTTAATCAAAGTGTTTCCTCTTGCCTCCAGGCTGTAAATTTACAAATGGTAAAGTTTTAGGTCTAACTCTACCAAAAACTGAGGTAGAGATAATGGAATAATACTTTAAAACAGAGTTGCCTTTGATAACCTAACCACAACGGAACATTGCTTAACAATTTCTTATATTACATATACTTATATATTTCATATTTATATTTGCTGATCTTAAATTTCACACAGTGAATCTTACTAGAATTCATTGATAATTTGACAAATAAATTGAAAATTATTCCCATAGATTGGAACATAAAGAATTAGGTTTAGAATATATATTAGAATATAAAAAGTATCAATGCAATGTCTTCGGTATAAATTTGTGATACCTTCTAAGTGTTCTTGGTCTTCTGAATTCACATAGTAAAAAAAAAAAAAAAAAAAGCAGTATTGTTTTCCTCTAAGCTAGAAGAGATGTTACACTGCTGATATGTTTATTGTGTTAACTCGCTAGTCCCAAAGTGTTTTTTTTTTCCATATTTCTGAAGCATTCTTACTGATTCTACCCAAATTTTGCTGATATGATGCCTAAAAGCTATTATTCTTATGCAGTACCCATGGGTCTGAGGATATCAGGTCCCAGTTACCTGCATCATCAGATAACATGGGCAAACCTTCTCACCTTGGCCCATGCAACATGCTAAGAGAAAGTAATTGAAGACCCATCTCAATTTCTCATTTCCTATAATATTTCAGGGCCCCAATTCCTTGCAGGAATTAGCAGTAAGCAATTGTGAAATGTAAGGCAACTTAAAATGAAAGATGAGCTCACAAAATACGACAGAAAGTACTGTAGTTCAAACTTTCAATTTAAAGATGACCAGCCCATATGAGTAAACAAAATCCCAAATGTCACAAGATTATTTTTAATACGCCTCTCCTAATGATGAATGGAAGATTTCAGTCCAGCATAAGTAGGCCAAAAAATAATTCCTGAATGTTAGATCCATAATTGTTCTACCAAGTCTAGGAAAACTTGACTTAGAGTTCAAATATAATTTCAAAAAACATTAATTGAGAAGACCCTTAGTACTTCAAAACACTGGTACTTCAGTAAAACTTGGTCTGTAGTCTAAAAATGTTGTCATTCTCAAACCAATGATAACCTACATTTAATCTCTTGAAAGTATATTCCTTTGCAAATAAACTTTTTAAAATCATATACACCAAAATAACACTTGACAAGTAGATGATAGTGACATTAAGTTTTTCAAGTGTAGGAATCAAGTTACAATAGAGTTGATTTGTTTACCCAGCACTAATGCCAAATAAGTTCGACCATTCATTAAAGTGTAGAAATAGTATCTCCCACCATTTGCAATGTTCAGTAGGTGCCTTCCAGAAATGTGTTAAATACATCAGCCTCCCATAATTCAAACCCAAATATTAGCTAATAAAGTAAATTTCATCATATAATAAGGTACATTTTAAAAAGTCACTAATAGTTGCCTTATCATGTGTTGCCTTATCATATATTTTCCGTATCTGTCTAACATAGTAAGAAATATGACTTAAAGTCTTGAATATGGGTACTGATCAGAGATGTGACAAACATAAAATCTGTCTTCTATTGTTATCATATTCCTTTACAGTAGTAAATTTTAGTTTTCTTCTTTTTCCAAAAATTATAGGTAGTAGAAAATATCATCCCATGTACAATAAAATAAATCACACACCATTGTACAAAGCCATTTATAAAAACTGGTATTTAGCTATAAATTCTAAGTGATTTTTTAACTTTCTTGTTGACTAAAGATTAATCTTCCAAAACGATGAGAATAAAATCATGTCTAGGTGCTTCACGTCTCCAGTCTTGCAAATTGTTATTGCAGATGAATGAATTATGGAAATATAAGCTGACATCATTTCAAGTATATGTGGGATTGAAACTCCATGGAATGTATATAAACCTTTCAAAGTATTAACAGACAGTTTAACAGAACGACTATCAGGAAGTTGAAACCAGAAAGGAATAATAGTAAAGACATAAAATGAATGAAAAATGGAACAAGGGGCAAGTACAGCTAGAATACTCAATGTACACATGTAATAAAGGAAGTCCTAAATCTGCAATAAATCTTGGAGAAAGGGTTGGTTGAGAATGATAGAAGGAGTGACTTTGATCCAGGAGCACTGGACAATTAGGTGGACATATTTAATTGTAACACAAATGCACAACCTTTTGAAATTCAGTTAAAAACACAACTACAAACAAAAACACACAAAAATCACAACCAAACAGCAATCCCTAGAGAGTGTGTATATGAGCTCACAAAATTTTAAGCAGTTAATGAAGGGCAGTCATGGGAAAAGCAAACAAACTGTTCAAAGAGGGCAGTTTGGGGTATGGGAGAATTTGAACAGATTTAAATAGATTGTCAAATGTTATAAATCACCTATATCTACTGCAAATATTTTCTTCTGTGAGTATTCTTTTTTTTAAGGGGGGTCCGGTCGTGGCGCCTGAACTCTGGGCCTGGGCGCTGTCCCTCAGCTCTTCAGCTCAAGGCTAACGATCTACCACTTGGGCCACAGCTCCACTTCCGGCTTTTTTCTTTTTGCTTATGTGATGCTGAGGAATCGAAGCTTGTGAAGATAGAATGGGAGAAACAAGGTCAAGAACCCATTACACCACTGGAGAGATAACAGTCCTCTATGGTTTCTCTCATCTTTCTTCACTACTCTTTTCTCATACTTTTATTAAAGTCAAGTGATTTTGAATTACATCTTCCCTTCTTTTTCAGAGAATTACTGTTTAGTAATTAAATGTCAATTCAAAAAATTTGTTGTCTTTTTTCAAAAGAACTTTGAATTTCAATTCCATTGCAACCTTGTTTCACACAGTGAGAGTATATTTCCTGGGTAAGGACAATTCTCAAGGGAATCTACAGGATTTACAGCAAGGTTTGTGAGGCTTGTTTGTTTACTCTGAAAATGAGCCATATTCACCCACATTGCTCCCTCTCAGCTAAGTCTCCACGGAATTCTTTGCATGAAAGCCTATTTTCCCAAACAATTTTAAATGTTCTTAATAGGCTAAGTTGTTAAAAAGTTGGAACAATTAACTTTTACCTGTCATAAATTTTAAAGCTCTTTTGAAATTCCTTTATCAGAATCATGAATTCACCAATCATAATCCCACTTTTACCATCAAAACGAGTTAACATGTTGTTTTCATGATATAGTATCCATGAAACTACTATTTTCCAGTGCCTTTGTTATGTATATATATGACCATATAAGCTGATACTGAGCAAAATGAACTCCAAGATATGGAAAGAGAAATATTTATTTGCGGTTGTTGTTTTTGATGTACTATGTGATTTTTATTTTCTTTGAGATTTTCCCCTATGGTTTATCCTCTGCTGTGTTTGATTTTGGTACCCTGTGTATTTTGTATACATTTACCTTAATTACGGAAGGGAACAGGAACAAAAAAAATGGTGAGGCAAAGGACAAAGAGCAAACCAATGAAATAGCAATTCTCACAAAACAATAAGTTGGAAATGTACATTACAACGTCTGAGGGGTATTGGGATGAAGGAAAAACTGTGAGAAAAATGAGAGAGGGGATAACAAGTTTGAAAAGTTATGTATTCAGTACCTTCCAATGGCTGTAACCCCAGTGCATATCACTTTCACATTAAATTTAAAAAATAAGCTGATGAAATAAAATTTCACTGTTTTGGTATAGTAAATATTATTCTTTATGTAGTAACTTTTTAAAAATCAGTATTATTTGGCATCTAATTTGAATTAATTACCTCTTCTTTATCAGAGGGTCATCAACTTGAATGATATCCAACTAGACAATTTTTTCACAATTTACTTGCCAATATTTTGAAAATAGAATAAATTCAGTACTTTCTTATACTAAAACAGAAAACAGTTTAATTCTATGGAAACCCATAACTTTTAAAAGTAAATAAGTTGTTAAGAGGACAGAATGTATGTGTTCTTCAAAATTCCTATGACTAATAACTACTCATTTTCAAATTCTGAATATTCCATACCTGAGAGATTCAAAATATACCTGTTTCCATGTTATGTAATTCTGAAATAAATGCATTTTCCAATGGGATGTTACAGACTGAGAAGTGAACAGAAAAAGAGCCACATTCTGATAAAGGATAAAACTATGAAACATGTTATAATTAATTCTTCAAGAGTAAGCAGTTGTTTGTCAGATTAAGCTATTATTTCATGACCATCAATCACAAGATTTATTTCATAAAGTCATCCTAGCACACCAGTTTCCAACTTGTAGGGGGCATCTCAAAATTCCCTTAATTCACATCAAGAATAGCTTATCTCCATTCTGAAAATACACTGCACCTCTGCTAATGTGATGCCCTCCGTGTTCTGGAAAGAACACCACTATAAACTGGGTTGCATCATTTTTCCTCCACTGGTATTCTTTGGCAATATTATTTATATTTATACTTTTTTAAATATCATAGATAATCAGGATGCTAAGATTGTAAGATTACAGTTAAAAGCCTGTGGAAACTCAGGGTCTAGGTTGAAGGGGGAGAATGATGCAGGCTCCGGCCTCAGGATTATCTGAGGACTGTGTTTGAGTATTAGGAAAGCTCTTGGTATGCCGGGCTAGAGAGGGAAAATGTTCTCTCTCCCTATCTCAAAACACATGCCACAGACTCCTGGGAGCTGAGGAAGTAGCTCTTCTGATTGCTTAAGCATAGTTGAACATCTGGTCAAGCATTTTCCTGAGATTGGAGAAGTGGTTTGAGCTTGCTCTAAAATAGTTTAGATAATAATATACAAAGACAGGGCTGGGAAGGTGGCTCACTGGTAGAGTGCTTGCCTTGCATGCTTGAGGCCCTACATTCGATTCCTCAGCACCACATAAGCAAAAAGAAAAAAGCCGGAAGTGGTGATGTCGCTCCAATGGTAGAGCTCTAGCCTTGAGCTGAAGAGCTGAGGGACAGCGCCCAGGCCCAGAGTTAAGGCCCCACGATCAGACTCCCCAAAAATAATAATATACAAAGGCATGTATCTGTTGAAATTTTTGTGTTAATGTCTTCTGACCAAATATTGTCAAAGATCATGCTTGCTTGTCTTTAAATACCCACTAACAATAAAGCATACCATGCAGTGGCAATTGCTGTATGCACTCTGCATCCCCTGTGTCCTGGTGATTTCTTTACCCTTATCCAGGGACTCCAAGGCACTAGATGATACAACTGGCACCCAAACAGGACCCTTCATTGTTGAATTCAGGAAGGGATATTCAGGTAAGTACTTTTAATTACAGGGTGATGGGACAAGTTAAATCTACTCCGTACTTACATATGCTTAAACATTTACTTGCTGCTTTTGGTCTAAATATTTCTTCTTCTGACATAGAAATGTATATTAATGTAGTTAGGGAATGGAATCCTTGGTTCCCCGATGAAGGAACATTAGATGTTGATAATTGGAAACGAGTAAAGAATAATGTAGAAAGAGCTGTTCGAGAAGGGGAAATGATTCCTTTGGTCCATTTGGGCTATTTTACATACCCTTTTTAAAGCTTTGAATGAGGACAGATTAATAGCAGACTTAAAGAAAGAGGCCACGCCTTCTATTGTAGGTTTACAATTGGAATCTGAGGTTGAGGACACAATAGATAGGATGCATTGCAATTAACAGAGAAAAAACAAGAGGTAAAAAAGGCTGAAAAGGAACAAACTGAAAGTGTAAATAAAATGTCTGAGCAAATGGAATTGATTTTATCAAAATTACAACATATGGAGTTGGAAATTAGCAGAGTGAAGGACAACCTGAAAATGTGAAGGTAAAGCAGCCTTCGGCTCCTTCACTTGCCGATGCAATTTTTACAGCATTAATCCCTCACAAAACAGAGGGCTCAGACCGTGAGTTTGATGATGAAATGCCTATTTTTTTCTTATCCTGTAATTCGACCAACCCCTATGAATGGTATATCTCAACCAGCCAGATATGAAGGTGCTGCTGTTGATGATATTGGTAAACTTAAGAAGGCAGTGATGGTGTATGGTCCTTGTAAGGTCAGCTCCAGGATGGCGAGCAAACTCCACCCTCCTTGCAGCAAAGTCTGCACACAGTACCTGCATTACCTAGGCAACTGGGACACCTGGAAGAGGTCACATCTGCATCCACTGAGGTCACATCTGAATTTGATGTGGCCACACCTCCTCTGACCATACCCTAGATAAGGCCTAGCCCAGGCCCAGAGGCACTCTCCCGCTTCTCTTTTCTAGCTCTCTCACTGTTCTTTCCTAGCTCTCTGCTCTCTCTCTCTGTTCTCACTGTTCTTTTCAACCTCTCTGTTCTCTCTTTGCTCTCCCAGTGTTCTTTTCTAGCTCTCTCTGCTCTCTCGCTGCTCTTTTCTAGCTCTCTCTCTTCTCTTTCTTTCCTCTCTCTCTTTCCTCTCTCTTTCCCAGCTCTCTCTTTCCTAGGCCTTTCCGAGCCATGTGGAGTGCCAACCTTGCCTGGTCCCAGCAGGTCTACTGAATAAATCTACCCCTTACCTGAATACCACGTGCATGGTGCTATTCTTACTCAGCTACCTTTTTTTAAAAAAACTAACATAAATGGTGGCATGACTTGGATAAAGGGCTTAAAGTGAGGATAGCTGGGATTTCTCTTTTTTTTCCCCTCTTTTTACTTTTTCTGTTTGTTTTTCCCTTTTGGCTCTGAGGAAAACCCGCAGTTGTGATGGCCTTTTGCGAACCCATCTGTCTGCTGAAGACACAGCGCATTGATACCATTGCTGGCCTTCACATCCACGTCCACACCACTTCTCTACTGTGGTGAGTGAAGCTACTCTTATGATTCTCTGTTGCTCTATCTAGAGGGCTCTGGGGGAAGTTGGGACGCCGCTTCTGCCTGGTCAGCTCTCCTTCACTCACCAGACTGACTCTCCTACTCATTAATGGGGTGCTGCGAATCACGCCTGAGCCGTGAAACCCCATTGAAATGTCTCCTGCACACCCTGGAAAGCCAGAGTGCTTCATTTTTATGCCATTCTCAAATGTAGACAGTTTTTGCTATTGCAATGGTAAATGGTCAGAATTCTGTTTATTTTCAGGCTCTCTTTGCTCTCTCTTGGCCATTCATGTCAAATTTCCTTATCTCTCCCTTTCTTTTTTCTACATTTTGGCTTGTGCCCTGAAGAATGAGATGCAGGCTGGGTCCCAGGGACCTCCTCTAGGTTCTCTCTCAAAGGCTAGCCAATTGTAGTCTTGGTCTATTTGTTCAGGGTGTCTTTGCATTTTGTTTTTTTTTTTTTTCAGAAATTCGCCATCTTGAGTTTGCCATCTTGGCCAAATGGTGGCTTAAGGATTTGGCCCCATCTGGCCCTTAACCTTCCACCAAACTTACTATTCCATTCTGCTATTCTAAGGTGCCTTGCTAACAATTTGCTTTTTCACAGGCCCTGGTAACTGAGGCCCAACCATGTGATGTGCTTTGCTAGCAAAGTTGTCTAAAAATTGTTGTCAAAATTTTTGGTTTTGAGTTTTGCCTTTTTTGTTTTGTGTTGTGTATTCTACTGACTACATGGTTTTAAAATACTGGGCATATCTGTGGTAAAGTTCTCATCACATATAATGAGTTTTGTCATTTCAGAATATTTGTTGGCAATTCTTGATAAGCCTTTTTGTTTTGTGTTGTGTATTCTACTGACTACATGGGTCTAAAATACTAGGCATATCTGTGCTGAAATTCTCATCACAGCTAATGAGTTCTGTCATTTCAGAATATTTGTCGGTCAATTCTTGTTAAGAACCAGGTAAGCTCTACTTATTCTACTTTATCTCCTTGTTGCTTTAATTGGAAATAATAAAGGGGTTTTGTGGCAAAGACTGTAGTTCAAAGACAGCCCGGGCTGAAAAATCCCTAAGACTCCATCTCCCAAATAACCTGCAAAGAGCCCGGCTGCAAGCATGGCTCAAGACTCTTATCTCAAAGCAGCCAAACACTGGAAGTGCTATTTTAACTCAAAGTTGTAGAGTACTAGCCTTGAGAAGAAGTGCTCACGGACCATGCCCAGCCCTTGAGTTCAAACCTTGAATATCAACTGGGACAAGCCATCCCAGCAATGAACACCTATACACAGCCAGTCTGGGGAACAAGGGAACATGGAGAGGAGTAAGAGGAGATGACACATAAGCTACTTTCTGCCTGCCCTTTCAAAATTATCCAGAGCCAGGAGGTCAGTGGAAGTAAGAAGCCTGCCCATCCAATGTCTATACCTGTCTACTTATTAACTGAACAGGAATTTATATTCTTGCCTTTGTCACCTGACTTCTCTACCTAGTCGCCAGATATAAATAAGGCCTAGCCCAGGCCCAGAGGCACTCTCTCGCTGCTCTTTTCTAGCTCTCAGTGTCGTATGTTATTATAACATCAGAAGACGGGCAGACAGCTGTCCTTAAACCTTATATTATGGAAGTTCCAGTTAATATAATTGGTAGAGATGTACTGGAACAATGGGGAGCTCATATTCAATTTTAACATTTTTAGATGGAGCCCATAGAGATATTATGGAAATCTGAGGAACTTCTTTGGATTCAACAATGCCTTTTATCTAAAGAAAAATTAGGAGCAACTCATCAATTAGTTGAAGAACAGTTAACCAAAGGACATATTGAGCCGTCTATGTCACCATGGAATTTTACAATATTTGTTATTAAAAAGAAGTCAGGGAAATGAAGATTGCGGACTGATTTACAAGGAAGTAAAGCATCCATGTACCCTATGGGGGCTTTTCAGCCTGGTATAACGTCACCTGCCATGCTTCCTAAAAGTTGGCCAATAGTAGTAATAGATTTACAAGATTGCTTTTTTACCATTCCTGTACATGTAAAAGATAATAAAAAATTTGCCTTTTCTTTAGCACAAATAAATCATCAAACCCCTCATCAGCACTTCCAATGGAAGGTGTTGCCCCAAGGAATGATGAATTCTCCAACTATGTGTCAGATATATGTTGATAAGGCCTTAAAACCTGTTAGACAAAAATGGCCTCACATTTATATTTTTCATTTTATGGATGATATTTTATTTGCAGGACCAAATGTGACAGAATTAGACATGGTGTTACAGTGTTTACCCTCCATATTTATAGATTTTGGATTAATAATAGCACCTGAAAAAATACAAAAAGATATGGAGGTAAAATATTTAGGATTTTTTTTTTTATTGTGAAAATGCGGTACAGAGGTTTTGCAATTATATGGGCAAGAGAGTGAGTACATTTCTTATCAAGCATTGTAGCCTCTTAGTTTACCCTTCCCATCCCTTTCCATTTTCCTTCCCCCCCACCAAACCCACCCCCCCCCCAAGTTGTAAAGTTCGTTTTCGACATGACAACTTGTACTTCTCATTGTTGCAACAGGTCCACCTGTATCCTTATTTAAATAACTGGTTTTTCCCCTTCCCCTCCACAAATTATACCGACATCAAATAGTGTGAAAGCAGGGGTTATACAGTGGGGAAGGGACATACAAAACAACAAAGAAATAATCTTATAAATGCGTTAGAAACAAATGCATGAAAGAATAAAAACATTTAATATATATCTTAGGATTCATTTTTCTAACATCACCTTATCTGACCTTTTCTGCTTGACTCATACATATACTAGATATTGCAAATAAGGGAAATCATGGGATGTATGTTTCTTTGCACTTGGCTTACTTCACTGAATAAAACATTTTTCCAAGTCTTTCCATTTCACAACAAATGGGGCAATGTCATCCTCCATGCTCCTGGATTGGAAAGATTAACATCCTGATAATGACAATATTTCCCAAGGCTATCTACAAATTCAATGCGATACCTATCAAAATTCCAACGTCATTCTTCAAGGAAATAGAAGAGGAAATCCAAAAATTCATATGGTACAATAAATGACCCCGAATAGCAAAAATGCTCCTCAACGGAAAGAACACTGCTGGAGGAATATCAATACCAAATTGATAACTCTACTATATAGCCATAGTAATCAAAACAGCTTGGTACTGGCACAAGAATAGACCTCAGTACCAATGGAATAGAATTGAAAACCCAGAAATGAACCTACAGACATACAGCCATCTAATCTTTGATAAGGGAGCTCAAAAAATAAAATGGAAGAAAGACAGCCTCTTCAGTAAATGGTGCTGGAAAAATTGGTTAACTACATGTAGAAAACTAAAGCTAGATCCTTATATATCACCCTACATTGAATCAACTCCAAATTGATAAAAAGACCTCGGACTCAAACAGACATTCTGAAAACATTACAGGATGGAATAGGAGAAACCCTATGCCTCCATGGTGCAGGCCGAAATTTTCTTAATAGAGAACTGGAAACACAAAAAATCAAAGAATGGTTGGACAAATGGGATTGCATGAAGTTGCAGAGCTTCTGCATGGCAAAGGACATAACTAGCAAGATCAATAGAAAGCCCACGGATTGGGAGAAGATCTTCACTAGCCATACAATGGATAAGGGTCTAATATCTAAAATATACTTGGAACTCGAAAAATTAAATCCCCTAACAACAAATCCTCAGAGAAACAACTGCCCAATAAATAAGTGGGCTAATTACTTAAAGAGAAACTTGTCTGAAGAAGAAAGAAGGATGGCCAATAGACACATGAAGAAATGCTCAACCTGCCTAGCCATAAAAGAAATGCAAATCCAAACAACTTTGAGATACCACCTCACCCCAGTTAGAATGGCTAAAATCAAGAACTCTAATAACAACAGATGCTGGAGGGGATGTGGACAGAAGGTAGCCTTACTTCATTATTGGTGGGAGTATAAACTTGTTCAACCACTTTGGAAAGTAGTATGGAGTTTCTTCAAAAGACTCCACATCGAGCTCCCCTATGACTCAGCAATCCCACTTTTGGACATTTACCCAAATGTTTACAAATAAGACCACATTAAAGCTACCAGCACAACTATGTTTATTGCAGCATTATTTACCATACCTAAGATCTTGAAAAAATCCAGATGCCCCTCAGTAGATGAATGGATCAAGAAAATGTGGTATATATACACAATGGAATTCTATGTCTCGATCAGGATATGTTGTTTGTAGACAAACAGTGACACCTCCAAAAATATCTTTACGACGTGATCAATTACATACGTTAAATGATTTTCAAAAGTTAATAGGAGATATTATTTGGATGCGACCGGCCTTAGGCATTCCTACTTACCAATTACATAATTTGCTTTCATTGTTACAATTGGATCCTGATTTACATAGCAAAAGAACTTTAACTAAGGAAGCTGAAAGAGAAGTACAATTTGTAGAACAGAGAATTAAAAAAATGTTGTTACATCGAGTAACGCTAAATCAACTCATAAATTTATGTATTTTAGATACATGGAAATACCCAACAAGAATTATACGACAAAATGAGATACCATTAGAATGGATTTATACGCAGCATAGATTTACAAAAAATATTATGCCTTATGAACAACAGTTGGCAATTATTATTCAACAGGCCAGGCAATGGGTATTTACCTTATCATGGTATGATTTATTTGAAATTATCTTTCCTTTGCCAAAAGTCCAACTAAAATATTTGTTAAACCTGTCTGAAACGCTACAAATAGCATTAGTAAATTTTACTGGGCAATTTTCCTATCATTTTCCCATAGGTAGATTGTGGGATTGCTTGCATAAACAACAACTTTTCATTAATAATATAATTACCAAGGTACCTATTTCCACTGCTCTTACCGTTTTTACAGATGGCTCCAAAACAAAAAGTGCTATTGGACAACAAATAAATATTGGGTACAAACAACTACTTAAGCATCAGTTCAACAAAATGAACTTTTTGCTATTATTAAGATGTTACAAGATTTTGTGGGAGATATTAATATTGTTACTGATTCTGCCTATGCTGTAGGAGTTGTGACTAATATAACTGGAGTTATACATTCATCTAAACCCCAGCTAAACCAACTATTTAAACAATTACAAGCTTTACTGCAACAACGTAATGCCAAAGTGTAACTCACATTAGAGCTCACTCTTTGTTACCTGCTACCTTGTATATGGCAATAATCAGGTTGATAAATTAGTTAGTTTTGCTTCTGCTAAACAGGATCATGCTCATTTACATACAAATGCTAGCCATTTACATATACATTATAAAATACCTTATTCTCAAGCTAAACAAATTATAAAAAGGTGTCCTATCTGCAGACCCACGCATTTGAGAGTTGTACCTGCTGGAGTAAATCCTCCAGGATTACAACCTAAAGAGCTCTGACAAATGGATATAATCCATGTATAAGCCTTTGGCCGTTTTTCCTTTGTACATGTTACAATAGATACGTATTCCAAATTTGTTTGGGCTTCTACCCTTATGGGAGAAATTGTTAACCATGTAATAGAACACTTATTGGAAGCTTTTGCCATTATGGGAGTGCCTGCCAAAATAAAGACTGATAATGGACCAGCCTATAAGTATCAGATTTAAAAGATTTTGTGAACTTTATGATGTGGTACATATTACAGGAATAGAATACAACCTCCAAGGACAAGCCATTATTGAACGAGTTCATGGCATACTAAAACAACGAATTAAAAAATTAAAAAGGAGGAAAAGTTTTGATGAGGGTATGGATATTTTGTGGTTTTCCATGAAAATCCTAAAATAATTTTACATCAAGCTCTTTATGTTCTTAATTTTTTAAACTTACCACAAGTAGATATTTTAACTAGAGCTGAGCGCTATTTTGAACAAATATTAGAAAAACCTTATTTAAATGCTTATGTATGGATTAAGATTGCATTGGATGCAGAAAGGCAGCTAGGAACATTATTACATAAGGGGTGAGGATAGGGTTTTGTGTCTACACAGGATGGCAAACAATACTAGCTTCCTGCATGATGGATACAGATGCGGCCCAGTGAGGACAGCCCTGTATCCTTCAAGGAATCGGCCACCAGTTGAGGAAAAAGAACCCTTAGATATGTATTTTAATGTTTTTTTTCTTTCATGCATGTGTTTCTAACGCATTTTATAATATTATTTCTTTGTTGCTTTGTATGTCCCTCCCCCACAGTATAACCACTGCTTTCACTATATTTGATGTCAGTATAACTTGTGGAGGAGATGGGGAAAAACAAGTCGTTTAAGGATACTGGTGGACCTGTTGTAACAATGAGAAGTACAAGTTGTCATGTCCAAATCGAGCTTTACAGTGGAGAGCTGCGGGAGCCGACCAAAGATGGCGGGGCCACATGGCACGGCCATGACCAAAGATGGCGCTGGCTTCCGTCATCCTCCTTCCCGACAGCGAGTGCTCTCTGTGAAAAACAACTCCTTATATGGCTATGGCTTGGCTACTGGCTTGCTTCCGTGTTTGTGACCCTATTGGTATTTGCCACGTGGCACTTCGGGGTTGGCCATCCAGGAGGCTTATAACTGGAGTGCGGGTGCGGGGCGAGGAAGAAGCAAAAAAAGCTAACAAACAAGGTTCCTGAATAAACTGCTTTGAGAAGAATCCCGGGCTGTGTCTTCCTTGCTGGTCGAGGTAGATGGGACAGCTGGTGGCCTGTACGGGGAACTAACTCCACAAGGGATTCAAAACTCCTGGCAGTCAGGGTGGTGCACTGGTAATTTCCCAGGAAAAGGAAATCTGCGACAAGAGCGGGGGTAAGTTCCCAGGTAAGTGGGAATCTGCGATTAAATCGGGCATAATATGGGGCTCTTCTCTGTAGATAAAGAGAGAGCAGAAACCCGGGAAGAAATACAAGCCTAAAGTAAAAGTAACAAAAAATAAAATTTTTTAATAACTAAGATGGGCGCCACGACGTCACATCCAATTTTTCTGGCCTTGGAAGAGCTGCTACGCTCAAAAGGGCTAAAGTTAAAAAAGGATACTTTACAGAGGTTCCTTGAGGCTTGCAACATTGTAGCTCCTTGGTTCATAGTGTCCGGGAGCCTTACAGAAGCTTCCTGGGAAAAGTTAGGGAGGGATTTGGACTTTGCCTATAAACAGGGCACATTAAGGGCAGGAGTCCGCCCCATTTGGGCATTGATTAAGGGCTGTCTGGAGGATCAGAGCTGCTGTGAGATTGTAGAAAATGGACAGTCAGCACTGGAGCAGTTACAGGAGGAGAGGTCAGAGAACACGATCAGTGAAGTGGGAGACAGTAAACAGGGCAAAAGGAGGCAACTATACCCAGAACTGTCTGAGCTAAAAAAGGAAAGAGAAAGTTCCAGCGAGTTAGAGGAGGAAGAAGTGAGAGCACTTATTCAACAGATGAAAAGGAGCCGTATAAAAAAGGGAGAATATAAGCTAAGCCAATCTGTGCTTAATGAGGACATAAAAAGAACTTCTGGTCAAGTCCCTTTAGATGATTTAGAAAGACCTTCCGGTCAAGCCCTTTTAGGTCCTCCTCCATATCAACATGGAGCCAATGGGCATACATTTTGCACAGATACTTGGAGGACTGCTCGAGCAAAACTTGCCTTTCCAGTTTTTCAAGACAATAATCAATTGAGATTTCATGAGCCTCTAGAATTTAAAGTAATTAAGTCCTTGGCTGAGTCTGTTCGGATGTATGGGATTTCAGCCTCTTTTACCGTGGCTCAAGTGGAAGCTATAAAAAGATATTGCATGACTCCCTCTGATTGGGCGAGTCTAGCACGAGCATGTCTGAGTCCAGGCCAATACTTGGATTGGAGGGCATTTATGCTAAAATTTTGTAATGAACAGGCAGCCATTAATCAAGCAAACGGACGTCAGGCTTGGGACAGAGATATGCTCTTAGGACAAAGCCGCTTTGCTAATGCTCAGACAAGATATCCCCCTGAAGTGTATCAACAGATAAATGATGTTTGCATTAGGGCGTGAAAATCACTACCAAATAAGGGGAAAGTTATTGGCAATCTCACCAAGATCCTGCAGGGGGCTACCGAGGCTTTTTCAGATTTTGTGGCCAGAATGGTAGAAGAGGCAGACAGAATTTTTGGGGATCCTGACATGGTTATGCCTCTTATAAAACAATTAGTCTATGAGCAATACACCAAAGAATGCAGAGTTGCCAGGTTTTCCCTTTTGTGTTTTTGACAATTAACAACATCTCTATATGTTCAGATGATGTGTGTGCTTGTACTAATGAAACCTGCTATTATGCTACCTGCTGGAGTTCTCAATATCCATTAGCTATAGTTGCACGCATTGGGTGCCTGTGCCAGTAGATGCTTCTCAATCTGTAACCTTGTTTAGACATAAAAAAATTGGCAATAATAATAATAATAATAATAATAATAATAATAATAATAATAATAATAATAATAAATACACCCTTCCTTGGTTGGGAAGTGGTCTCCATAAGAAAAAAGAGAGAGAGAGAGAGATTTTGGCATCACTGCGGCCATTGTAACTGCTATAGCTGTGGCTGCTGCGGGTGCGACAGCTGCCGCTGTCGCCATGTCACATACTGTGCAGACGGCTCAGACTTTAAATAACTTGTCGGCTACTACAGCCAGAGCTTTGGATTTACAACAAGTGGCCATTGCACAATTAAAAGGAGGACTGATGCTGTTAAATCAAAGGATTGACCTTGTACAGGAACAGGTTGATATCATGTGGCAGTTGGCTCAGCTGGGATGTGTTCAAAAATATGAAGGGCTTTGTATTACTACTATTCAGTATTTAACTATACCCAAGCAGCAAATTTGTCTAAACAACTGTCAAGTTATCTTTTAGGCAACTGGACGGGGGAATTCGACCAATTGATGTTACAGCTACGATCGGCCATTGTCGCGGTAAACTCCACCCGGATGGATGATGCCCTGTTACAAGATGTTTCCTCCTGGATTTTGACAGCTGTGGATCATTTGAAGGAGTGGGCGGGAATAGGCTCCCTTATTGGTATCCTGGCATTGGAGATCTTGCTGTGCCTGTGGTGCATATACCGGATTAGGAGCTCACAGCGCAGGAGTATGACTATGGTGGTCCAGGCCTTCACTGCCATTGAGGCCAGACAGTCCCCTCACGTGTGGCTTGCCACATTAAGAGAATAGCACAGGGTGTAAGGCAAACGCACTGCACTTGGGCAAATGCACTGCACATGGGAATCACTTCCTGGTGTGAGCCCAAGAAGAGCATGTTGGGTTACAAGTGGGTTGATGCCCAAGATCCCACCTCTGCAAAAAAGGAATCGGACGGGCCTGGTCGTCACGGGGGAAAGCGCACACCTCAGGTGAAGACCAGTGCAAGGTCCTCTCATTAATGTTTCAGACAGAGGCCCAACCTCTACTCTTACCTGTCGCTCAATAAAACAAAAAAGGGGGAGCTGTGGAGAACTGCTTGAGCCGACCAAAGGTGGCGGGGCCACATGGCACGGTCATGACCAAAGATGGCACTGGCTTCCGCCTTCCGCCTTCCCGTCAGCGAGTGCTCTCTGTGAAAAACAACTCCTTATATGGCTATGGATTGGCTACTGGCTTGCTTCCGTGTTTGTGACCCTATTGGTATTTGCCACGTGGCACTTCGGGGTTGGCCATCCAGGAGGCTTATAACTGGAGTGCGGGTGCGGGGCGAGGAAGAAGCAAAAAAAAGCTAACAAACAAGGTTCCTGAATAAACTGCTTTGAGAAGAATCCCGGGTCATGTCTTCCTTGCTGGTCGAGGTAGATGCAACACTTTACCACGCCGGTGCGGGGGGGGGGGGGAGCTTGCGGGGGGGGGGGAGCGGGGAGAAGGATTGGGACTGGATGAGGGGGAGGCTGGGAAGGGATGTGAAGGGTAAACAAAGGAGGAGGCTGCAATGCTTGGTAAGAAATGTACACATTGGGCTGGGAAGTTGGCTCAGTGGTAGAGCGCTTGCCTTGCATGCTTGAGGCCCTGGGTTTGATTCCTCAGTACCACATAAGCAAAAAAGAAAAAAGCCGGAAGTGGCGCTGTGACTCAAGTGGTAGAGCGCTAGCCTTGAGCTGAAGAGCTGAGGGACAGCGCCCAGGCCCAGAGTTCAGGCTCCACGACTGGACCCCCCCCCCAAAAAAAAAGAAATGTACACATTATCCTGTCCATGTAGTTGTAACCCCTCTGCACAGAATGTTCACAAATAAAATAAAAATAAAAAAAAAGAAATCCCCACTGCCCATCTGGGGGCAGGTTAAAAAGTTGACTGGAGAAGGACAAAAGATGTTACATTTCAATGATAAACCTGTCACTGCTGAGAACTTGTTCCTGGCCATGTGTGCCCTGCTTACTGTAAACTCTGTCCATGCTAATGCTAATGTAAGTTATTGGGCCTTTGTTCCTAACCCTCCTTTATTGGAACCTGTTGTTTGGGGATATAACCGTCTATTTTCTTCCTGCGGTTTTATCTCCTCCTTGGAATAATTTCACATTTTGCAATAAGGATGATGGTAGCTTTTTAAATTTTACTTACTATACTCATTCCTTGACTGTTTGTCTGGGGCCTCCTCCATGTTTAGTAATGAATTGGCAACGTTGGGTTTTACCTGGGAAACGCACTTCCAATTCTAAAACACAGTTTCAGCGATTAACTTCTTGGCCATTAATAGTAGCTGGGAAAGTGTCACTGATGGCAAGTTATCCTTACCTATGTGCCCTGATTTTACTTATATTGATTTAAAATATCAGCCTTTTGTGTGGCAATAGTGTAGAGGAACATTTGGAAAAATGTTCAATAATTTTATTAATTGAGGGCCTTTTGGACAGTTTATTAACACATGTTCAGAATGGAATATTACCAGATGTGATTTATCAAATGTTACTAGGATGCCAGAAGCCATTAATGGATCGCTTACTGGAGTTCGATTTATGGCCTGAGGAGATGGAGGCATTGCAGATGCTCTATGGGCTTTCATGGCTGCACCCACTGCTGTTCAGACTCATCTTTGGAAGGTCGCAGCGGCGCTGAAACCCATGATGCTATCAAATGGATCGTTTTCAGGGACGGTGAACTCTGCATCCACTTATAATTTTACCTTGTACAAATCGTATGATGCAACTGCTTGTGTAGCTCTGCCTTATGCACTTTTAGTGGGAAATTTTACATTTTCTCCTACTATTTCTTGTTTTCATTGTCGCCTGTGTTCTTGCATTAATTCCTCTCTTAATTTTAATGACAGTATAATACTATGATATTACAACAAAGAACTCATATTTGGCTACCTGTCAAATTAGGAAGGGAATGGTCCCAAAATCCTTTGGATAGTGTTGTTATTGAATTTTTTACCAAACTACTACAATGTACAAAGTGCATGATTGGAGCCATGGTAGCTGTCATCTTAAGCTTAATTGCTATTACCACTGTTGCTGCGGTGTCTGGAATTGCCCTACACACTTCCTTACAAATTAGCACTTTGTGGAAGAATGTCTCCGGGATTCACATGAATTTTGGGTCTCACAGGTAGAAATTGATGCTCTATTACAAACACAGATTAATATTCTTAAACAGACAGTGGGATGGTTAGGACACAAGTTATTGGTTGTGGAAAAACAGTTACTGTTAAAATGTAATTGGAATTTTACTACCTTTTTCATTACTAATGTAAAATATAATAAATCTATACATGATTAGAATGTAATACAGCAGTATTTATCTGGAAATTCTACTGCTGCTCAATTGATTGCACAATTACAATTTAATGTACATGAGAATTTTGGTAAACAATTTACAAATGATGATGCTTCTAAGCTAAGTGTGAAACTTATTTTCCTTTTCTCTGAATATCCTGGGTGATCCTGAGAATCCTGGCATGATGGAGAATATTTCTATAAATCTACATGCTCTGTGATAGGATGTCATCAATGTAATAAATTTAAGGGGTTTCATCTTAGCACAATCAATGGTAAATAAATGAATAAAACAAAAAATACAAGAAAAACCACACCAAACATATATGGATTGAACATCTACAGGTAAATATAAATCCTATCTTTACAATGTATATAAATAGTATGTTTCCAGGGCTGGGCTTGAATTCAGGACTAGTGAACAGGCCTAACTTTCTTTTTTTTTTTTTGGTCTGCCGTGGGGCTTGAACTCTGGGCCTGGGCGCTGTCCCTCAGCTCTTCAGCTCAAGGTGAGTGCTCTACCACTTGAGCTACAGTGCCACTTTCGGTTTTCTGGTGGTTTATTGGAGATAGGTGTCCCACGGTCTCTTCTACCCGGGCTGGCTTTGAACCGCGATCCTCAGATCTCAGCCTCCTGAATAGCTATGATTATAGGCATGAGCCACCAGCGCCCGGCAGGCCTAACTTTCTTATCTTCAAATACGGTGATCATCCCCTTCATCCACATTGCTGCTAATTTACCCAGATCCTGAGTTCAAATCCAAAGCCTGGAAGAATAAACAGTGTGAACTGCAAGCCAGGGAACTAATTTTTTTTTTTTTTTTAACTTTTCTCAATATCGCGCTTGAACTCAGGTCGTGGCAACTCTGCCTCACCTTTGATCACCTTAGGCTGGGTTGCAGCCACTAGATCTACAGCTCCTCCTGGGATCCTAGACCCCCAGGCCTTGCAGGGAAAGCAATGCACAGAAAAAATATGGCCGTTTTATGTTTTCTTCCTTTGCATGGTGACCCTCATGGGCCTGAATGACACTGTTGCAAAGGGTACTTCACCTTGCATTGCTGAAGGCTGCCAGACTATCAGGGATGCCATAGGCCCACGTGGCAACATAGGACCTGATTTCGAATCCCTGTCCTAACACCAACCAATGGCAGGAGCTACCTAGAAAATGGTTCCCTTCCACAGGATTAACAATGGAATATTATCAATGTCAAGGTTCAATGAGTTGATCATGCATGATGCGCCTATAAAATTAGACAGCATGATTTCAGGAGGCTGATTCATTTTATTCAATATTTATGAAGCATTAAAAGAATATTATTACTTAAAGGAACTCAATAATTTCAGGACACTGATTTCATTAATAGTTTAAGGATGAAAACAATTATATTACACCAATTACATTAATTACATGGAGGCATAATTAATACCCAGGAATTGGAAGGAATGTAGTCTATATAACTGAATAATGTATAGACATCTCTGACACGCTATAAAGATATATATTTATTAGCGTACTGCCATCTGCATGTCAATCTTTTCTTATTTTTGTCAACCCTAGGGCTTGATCTGAGGTCCTGGAACAGCATGTCATCTCAATTTGCCACAGGATGGCATGCTAACACTCACCAATTCATTAATTGGGCCTTGAAGGCTTGTAGGTCTTGAGTTCAGATGCCAGCACTCCCAAAAAATGAATCGTGGGGTAAGAAGATGATGGTGACACGTTTTCCATTTCTGTGAAAGTCCTGGGTGTCAGGTATGAAGTGGAATACATATGCAGACCTATATCCTGTGTAATCAATGTAATCAATGTTTTATGTTCCATAATAGTCAATAAAATAAATGGTCAATATATGAATAAAACAAAAAATAAAATAACTACACTGAATGCAATATGGAGTCAACATATGTATATAAATATAAATCATATATTTAACTTGTACATGAATAGGATGCTTTCTAGTGTTGGAGATCTATTTTAGGCATAAGGAACACACCTGAATTTCTTGACTTTAAGGAGGCCAGCTTCCCATTCCCACACAGTGCAACAGAGTTACCAAGACATTGAGTTTCAATCCCAATCCTGGCAGAAAAATGGTACCTTTGCAGTAAGTGAGGGCCAATTCTTAAGCATTTCATTATGCCTCCATTTTATGAATGTGATTGTTTAACTGCTTAATAAAGAATTAACTAAAATCAATCAGTGTCCTATAACATAATTGTGTATAATTTTATCCTACAATCATTCAAGAACTGCCCATTCAATCATATGGATAGGAATGAGTTCGTTAAGATCTCATGCCATTTAGAGGTGGCAGGACCAGGATTCCAACTGTGAGCTCCACCTCCTACCACTTCAACCTGGGAATAGGGTACTCACCGGTCTGTCCAAGAATATCAGCAAGACCAATGATTAGACAGGCACCAGGGATTCTCAGCAATCCTCCTTGATACTTACAAGGCTTACTCCACGATCCACTTGTTGGTAGTGCTGGGATCTTAACTCAGGACCTAGTAGGACCAATTGGCCAATAAGTCAAGGTGAACACACTAACCTGTGAGCAACTAACGAGCTAGGCCATTCCCAGGATCTGACATTGATTGCCAGGGGGGTCCACTATAGTCATGAATTCATAATTTAAACATACGATCTATATTGACACACATGTGTGTAGAGAATCTTGTGTTTGGTGAATTTCTTTTGTCTCTATTTCATGGAGGTATTGTGTATTTTACTAAATTTGGTGGCAGGTATAACTTTGCTGACATGGATGACAACCTGTTCCTATGGTTATAGGGTTGCTTATGAATTTCTCTTGTTTGTTGAGACTCAGGACTTTCACAGAAGAGGAAAACGTGTGAAACAACTGGCTTCTGACATCAGGATGAAACTTTTGTGAGCACTGGGATTTGAATTCAGGTTTGGATAGCTCTGTTGCACTGAGGGAGAAGGGGAAGCTCACCATCCTTGAAGACTAGAATGTCAGGCCTGGTTTAGGGCCTGATTTGAAGCCCCAGCACTGGACAAAATAGCAAGCCCACCTTTTTTAAACATAGGATCTGTATTTACCTACAGGTGTGGTATGCATCTTGCATTCAGTGTAGTTACACTTTTTATTAATTTTCTATTTATCTTATTCATGGATGTATTGTGAATTTTATTGAATATGGTGACAGATATACTTGTGCTTACATGGATGACAATCTATTCCCATGGCTATTGAGTTGCTTATTTAACATTTTCCATCCTCAATGAGACTCAGGACATTCACAGAACAGGAAAACATGAGCAACCCTAGGCTTTTCACATTAGAATGAATCTTTTGGCAGTGCTGGAATTTGAACTCATGGCCTAGTAGGCCCAATTGGTGAATGGGTCATGGTGAGCACACCAGCCTGTGAACCACTAAGGAGGTAGGCCATTCCTGGGACCTGAGATGGAGTCCTGGTGGGGGCCAATACAGTCATAAATTCATAATTAAACAAAGGATCTATATTTCCAAACATGAGTGGGCAACATCTTGCATTTGGTGTAGTCATTCTCTTTATTTTGTGTCTTAGTCATTGATGTATTGTGTATTTTCTTTTTTGGGGGGTGGGTCCGGTCGTGGGTCCTGAACTCTGGGCCTGGACGCTGTCCCTCAGCTCTTCAGCTCAAGGCTAGTTCCCTACCACTTGAGCCAGTGTCCACTTCCTGCTTTTTCCTTTTTGCTTATGTGGTACTGAGGAATCAAACCCAGGGCCTTGAGCATGCAAGGCAAACGCTCTACCACTGAGCCACCTTCCCAGCCCTTGTGTATTTTCTTGAGTATAGGTTGACAGATATAACTGTGGTGAACTGGATGACAACCTATTCCCATGAATATAGAGTTGCCTATACCTTCTCTATCCTAGCTGAGACCCAGAATTTGCACAGCACATGAAAACAGGTGCAATGACTGGCTTCTCACATCAGGGTGAATTTTGGTCAGTGCTGGGATTCGAACTCGAGGCCTAGGCAACCCAACTCCCCATTGGGTCCACATGATCACACCAGACTGTGAGCCAGTAAGGAGCTGGGCTTTTCCCAGGAACTGAGATTGAGCCCCAGGGAGGCCAAAATAGTCCTCAATGTATCATTGAAACATGATATGTATATTCACATCCGTGTGTGGACTGCATCGTATATTAAGTGTAGTTATTGTCTTTATTTTGTATGCTATTCATGGATGTATTGTGTATTTTCTTGAGTATATGGCAGGTACAACTTGGCTGACATGTATAACAAGTTATTCCCATGACCACAGGGTGGCCCATGCATTCTCCATCCTAGCTGAAACCCAGGAGTTGCACAGGAAAGGAAAACAGGGCAACGATTTGCTTTTGACATCAAGATGAATTTTTTGGCAGGGCTGGGATCTGAACTCGGGGCCTAGCAGGCCTAATTGGTGAATGGGTCCACAAGAGCACACCAGCCTATGAGCCATGAGGAAGCTAGGCATTCCAAGTACAAAGAAATAATCTTATAAATATGTTAGAAACAATTGCAAGCAAGAAAAAAAAACATTTCAATACTTATCCTTGGGTTCATTTCACCTATTATATTGATCTGGTTTAATCAATTCTCTGCTTTCACAACCAGATTATTTGAGGAATACATAAGATAATTGCACTGAGAAGTGATTTAGAGAATTAATTCATATTGTTTATTTTTAATTTTTTGAGTTAAGTACTTGGATTCAAATTCAGAGCCTTGCATTTGCCAGGCAGGCATCTGACCACTTGAACCATGTCACATACAGCAATTTTTGCTTTGTTGGTGTTTGAGATAGAATCTTGTATTTGTTTATTCCTAGGCTACCTGGATAGTGTACTTCCTAGTTTTATGTTCAACATAGGTAGGATGACAGCCACATATTGGTACACCCAGCTTTTATTGATTGAGCTGGAGGTCTCTTGTATGTTTTCCAGCTTGACCTTGAACTGCAACTATTGACATTTCCATTTTCAGAGTAGTTGGGATTATAGGTATAAAACACCTCATTTGATTTATGATGTATGCTTATGAAAATTCTGAACGTATGAGAAAATCATCTAGAGTTACCAACCATATCCAGATTCTAGGTGATACAATAATGATTATTCTGTCAAAAACTTTTTGACATTATTCTGACAAAGGTTTTTATTTATTTATTTTTTTTGCAAAATGCCGTACAGAGGGGTTACAATTACATGGGTAAGGTAATGAGTACATTTCTTATCAAGCATTTTTGCCTCCTCCTGATTCCACTTCTCATCCCTTCCGATCTCCCCTCTCCAACCCCCCAACACCCTGCCCCTGGCAAAAGTTGTAAAGTTCGTTATTGGACATAATGACTTGTATAACTCATTGTTGCAGTGGGTACAACGTATCCCAATTTAAAGGTTGGTTTTTGCCCATTCCCTCCACAAATTATACCAATATCAAATAAAATGGAAGCAGTGGTTATAACATGGGGGAGAGACATACAAAGCAACAAAGAAATAATCTTATAAATATGCCAGAAACAATTGCAAGAAAGAAAAAAACATTTCAATACTTATCTTGGGGTTCATTTCACCTAACATTAGCTTATCTTACCTTTTCTGCTTGTCTCAAAAATATACTAGTTATTGCAAATAAGGGAAACTATGAGACCAATATTTTTGTGCCTGGCTTACTTCACTTAATTTTTTCCAAGTATTTCAATTTCCTAACAAATGGGACAATGTCATCCTTTCTGATAGAGGCATAGAACTGCATTGTGTATATCTACCACATTTTCTAGATCCATTCATCTAATGAGGGGCATCTGGGTTGGTTCCATATCTTATCTATGGTAAATAATGTTGCAATAAACATAGTTGTGCTGTCAACTTTAGTATGGTCTTGTTTGTGATCATTTGGTTAAATGCCCAAAAGTGGGATTGCTGGGAAATAGGGAGCTCTATGTGGAGTCTTTTGAGGAACCTCCATAGTACTTTCCAAAGTGGTTGAACAAGTTTACACTCCCACGAACAATGCAGAAAGATTCCCTTCTTTCCCCAACTCCTCCAGTATCAGTTGTTATTAGAGTTCTTTATTATAGCTGTTCTAACTGGGCTGAGGTGGTATCTCAATGTTGGGTTGATTTGCATTTCTTTATAGCTAGAGAGGTTGAGAATTTCTTCATATGTCTATCGGCAAGCCTTCTTTCCTCTTCAGAGAAGTTTCCCTTTAAGTCTTTAGCCCACTTATTCATTGGGCAGTTGTTTCTCTGAGGATTTGTTGTTGGGGGATTTAATTTTTTGAGTTCCAGTTATATTTTAGATATGAGACCCTTGCCCGTTGTATGGCTAGTGAAGATCATCTCCCGATCTGTGGACTTTCTATCGATCATGGTAGCTATGTTCTTTGTCTTGCAGAAGCTCTGCAATTCCATGCAATCCCATTTGTCCAAATTTTCTTTGATTTGTTGTATTTCTGGGTCTCTATTAAGAAAATTTTGACCTGTGCCAAGGAGACCTAGTGTTTCTCCTATTGCATCCTGTAATGTTTTCAGAGTGTCTGCTTTGACTCCAAGGTCTTTGATCCATTTGGAGTAGATTCTTGTGCAGTGTGATATATAAGAATCTAGGTTTAGTTTTCTACCACGTGATTAACCAATTTTGCCAGAACCATTTACTAAAGAGTCTATCTTTCTTCCATTCTAATTATTTAGCTTCCTTATCGAAAATTAGATGGCTATACATCTGTAGGTTCAATTCTATTCCATTGGTCCTGAGGTCTGTTCTTGTGCCATTACCAAGTTGTTTTGATTACTATGGTGTTGTAGTAGAGTTTGAAATTTGGTATTGATATTCCTCCAGCACTTTTACTTCTGTAAAGGATCTTTTATGCTATCCAGGGTCTTTTATTGTTCCATATGAATTTTTGGATTGTCTCTTCTATTCCTTGAAGAATCAATTTGGGATAATTATAGGTATTGCATTGAATTTGTAGATAGCCTTGAGAAGTACTGCCATTTCCATGATGTTGATCCTTCCAATCCAGGAGCATGGGAGTTTTTGCCACTTTCTGTGTTCTGTTTTGATTTCCTTTTTTAGATTTTTTAAGTTTTTATCATAGAGGTCCTTCAATTCTTTGGTTAAGTTAATTCCTGGGTATTTTATTTTTTGTGGAGCTATTATGAATGGAGTTGCTTTCCTAATTTCAGCCACACTTTTCTCATTCTTGGCATACAGAAAAGCCATTGATTTTTGAGGGTTAAATTTATACCCTGTTTCTTTGCCCAAGTTTTGAATAAGGTTGAATAATTTGGGAGTGGAGTCAGTGGGATTCTTTAAATACAAGATCATTCCATCTGCAAAAAGGGAAAGTTTTACATCATCTTTCCCTATTTGGATCCATTTTATGTTTGCATCTTGTCTTTTTTTGTATCTAGGCATTCTAATACTAGATTGAAGATGAGTGGCAAGAATGGACATCTTTGTCTCGTTCCTGATTTAAGAGAAAATGGCTTTAGTTTTTCACCATTAAGTATAATGCTGGTTGTAGGTTTGTCATATACAGCCTTTATTGTATTGAGGAATGATCCTTGGATTCCTAGTTTTTCCAGAGTCTTCATTATCAATGGGTGTTGAATCTTGCCAAATGCCTTTTCTGCTTCTATTGAGAAAACCATGTGTTTATTATTGGTCTTGTTGATGTGTTAAATTTTAATTGATTTGCATATATTGAACCAGCTATGCATCCCTGAAATCAATCCTGTTTGATCATGGCGTTTGATTTTTTGCATGAATTGTTGAAGTCGATTGGCCAAAATTTTGTCAGAAATTTTGCATCAATGTTCATGAAAGAAATGGGTCAGCCGGGGGCTGGTGGCTCATGCCTGTAAGCCTAGCTACTCAGGAGGCTGAGATCTGAGGATCACGGTACAAAACCAGCCCGGGCAGGAAAGACTGTGAGACTCCTGTGTAATATGTCAAAAGCATATGTAGTAGGGAGGCCAAGTTTGGTGGAGCAGAGAGGGTTAGGACCTGAGTAGGTCATGAAATGAGAATAGTGATACACATAGTCAGGACCCCATCTTTTAGGCCTTATTAATTGCTATATCTGTTTATCCTTCTGACCCTAGATAAAATTTTAAAAATATTGAAATCTACTGGAATATAAACCTTTTTCCATCATGATTATTCTTAAATTTAGGTATTATTAAGGACTTGAAAATATTGATTAATTGTTTTCTTCTTCTCTTGTGATTTCTGTATCTGTCATTTGGGGATATTACCTTAGTACAGTTTATGATGTTTTATTTACAGCTCTGTAATTTTACTTTTAGCATTTCCAATTATGGCTTAAGTTGATCTTCTTGGGACAATTTATTCAGTTGTACTATCATTCTTCATTCTAGAATGGATACCTTCCTACAAATATGAGTTACTTTCCTGCTGCTACCTCTCAGATTCTAGTCATTGTAATTAGCATAAATTAAAGTGTTTTTTCTAACTACCAATAAATAGTTTATTCTTTTGGGATTAAGAGTTTAAATTGGATATTATAACATAAAAACATGGCAGAAACAGGCAATACTGGTACAAGTTATGCTTAATTAGCTTTCATGACTAGAAATATATGTAAATGTCAATTTTGTTTCACTATGGTGATAAGTATAAATTAAAGTATTATAAGAAAGCTTATGAACAAATATCAAAGTTCTAAATTCAGCACATACAGAGTATCTCTCACACTAAGAAATATTAACTAAAGAAATCATTTTACTTTTAAGTCAGAGTTTATTTTTTGAAATAAAACAAGATGAATTATCCAATATGTAACATTGCTATAATCTAACTGTGTAAAATAGCAATAGGCTGTCAATTCACAATTTTTAGGGGACTAGTTTTCAAGTAGTATTTTACATTAACTTCTAACAGAAGTGTAATAATTTCAATGATAATATATTAATTTACAATAATAATGAGCCTACTCCAATAACATTAGTCCCCATTACTGATTTAGGCAAGGTGAATTTTAGGAATCAGCTAGCCTTACTTAACACTCTCCAAGTGAGTTCATGTGATTGCATAAACATTGTTAAGAAATAATTGTTAGAGAACATTTTTGGATATGATATGAACAACAACATTGCACAGGTCCCATACATTAGATATTACCTTACAATTAAAATAATAAAGGCAAGAAACCTGGAAATAAATGACAATTTCAATAAAGACTTAAAAGTATATTTTAGCCCGTCATTGTGGATTTCTCTAAGAATGTTTGTAAAGGAAGATTAATATTGGATATATATTTGTCAATTCCCACCAGATAAAATCGCCTTCTAATTTTCACATAAGCAATGTTACTTATTGAATATGACTATGAGCTTGCGATTGATTTAAATTAGTTCCCTAAATATACTTTCTAAGTCCTCTAGCATTCCTCTTAGCTTCTGTGATTTCTGAGAAAATATTTTAACTCTTTTTTCTCTATTGCTTGTTAAGAAGGAAAGGACAGTTATTAAATGTGTGTTTAACAGGGTGAAGAAGTTGGTATTAGGGAGCAAGAATAATTGAAATATATAACATTGAAGCATAATGAAAAATCACTCTGGAAGCCAGTTAGCTCTCCAGTGTTAGATTCAGTATAGCCTTCAATTGCTTCCTGCAATTCGTGCGTGGGATAGCCACTCACCCCCTGTCTTATAGCCTTCTAGAGAGCATTTGTGATGTCAGAAGTACTGCTCAAGGTTACAGGACTGTTACACTTCAGAGCTCTTCCAAGCTTGTCAAGCACTGTACTCGAAGTCTCGAGTCAAAGTCTCGACTTACTCAAAGTCTCTCTCCTCTCTTGCTCATGAAACTTAACCATACACACAGTGGAAAATTATAACATGAACAGTTCTAGAATAAAAGGTGTGTCACTGTGCTAGCAGAAGGAACACGCAGAGGTGTCTGACATAGTCAAAGTGAGGTACAGTAATCCTTGCAGATTGTTCTAGGAACTGTTTTTAAAGGTACTAAGATAATGAGGTTTTCTACATAAATGATTACAACTCAGGAATAAAAACGAGAGAATGAACATGTTAAGGTGCAACACAGTTATTCAGTGTTAAAGAAATCTTTTGGTGTGTAATTTTAAAGTATTTATTTATTTTCTGAGACCATTCATGCCAAAATTAATAGTATGATTACTCACTTGACATCATAAGTAGCTCTAAATGAAATTGTCACTGACAAATGCAATTGATTCAATAAAGTGAATTAGTATTAACATATAAAACTAGTTAAAAATTAGTATTTCAAACTAGTTGAATACAAGTTAAAGTTAGTAGTTTACTTTATTGACCCAATTAGGAAAATTAATACACACTTACATTTAAGCATTTTAAAATTTATATTAGTATATACTTTGAATGTGCCTATAGTAAGAATATAAAAATTCAAGAGGTAGTCTTACCTTCTGATTTACAAAAGAAATGAATGTTCTCAGATGCTTTTTTTCTTTTTAATTTTTCTTATATTTCTGCCACCAAAAAACTTTATAGTTTGCACTTTATTGAAATAATTCCCATGAAAGGTATAGAAAAAACATAAGAAAATAATATATACTAAAATATTTAAGAAAATATTCTTACATATTTATTTTTACATTTTAGTGAAAATAATATATATAACAAAAAAGGTCCATAATATAATATTTGAAGCTGAAAATAATAATAAGTGTAAAAATTGCTTCCCAAACAAGGAAACAGGATGACCCATTGCAACCCACAAGAAAGTGTATTGGAAATGAACTTTACAACTTCAGTGGGGGGAGGAGTGAGAGGGGTTGGGGAGGGAATGGATAGTGGGAGAACAACAAGGGAAGGGGTAACAAGGCTCGACAAGAAATATACTCATTGACTTACTTATGTAACTGTAACCCCTCTGTACAGCATCTTTACAATAAAATAAAATTAAAAGAATTTGAAAAGCTAAGGTAAATACTGGGAGTAAGTACTTGTAAAACATTTACGTGGTAAGTGTATGGAATTAGCCTATTTATAAAAACATTGAAAATAGGGGTACTGGGAAGTTGGCTAAGCGTAGAGTGCTTGCCTCTCATGCATGAGGCCCAGGGTTTGATTCCTCAGCACCGCATAAGCAGAAAAAAGCTGGAAGTGGCGCTGTAGCTCAAGTAGTAGGGCAATTTCCTTGAGCTGAAGAACTGAGGGGCAACACCCAAGCCCAGAGTTCAGCCTCCACAACAGACCAAATAAACAAACAAAAAAAAGAAAACAAAAACAAATAGGCACAGAGTTAATTAACATGGAAACTGAAGAGCCGCTATAAAGCTGATGGTGATCAATACAGTAAGTTTTTGGTCAGCCATTCTGATAGCAGTATGTGGAATAAGTAGAAATGAACAATGGAATAGAGGGAACTGTTTCTCATTTTTTGGATATAAACTTTCAGACAAGATGCGATGGCTAGAAATATAAGACTAGAGGATTGGTATCAGAGATGTTATAATCTTCTGCTTAGCTTAATGCAAATACAGAATGGATATATAAGTTCATAGATACTCCTTAGTATGCAGCAATATACCTCCTTATTCTGTAAGCTGAGAGAATTGCAAGGAGACGACATAAAAGAACTAAACACAATCTGATAAAAGATGATTTGGTCAATATTAAATAAAGAGGGAAATTCAAAATTTCCTAGAATCCAACAAAAAACCCAAACAAACACAAGCTCCTAGCCAGGCAGCAGTGGCTCAATCCTCTTATCCTAGGTACTCAAGGGCCTGAGATCTGAAGCCAGTCTAGTCAGACAAATACCAGGAAAGCCTTACCTCCAATTAATAAGTAAAATTCTCTAAATGTAGCTGTGGCTCAAGTGGTAGAGGTCCATCTTCCAGCAAAAATAGTGAAAGGAGAGAATGAGGACCTAAGTACATACCCAGCACTAACACACACATTCCACACATGTACAATCACACATGCATGCATACACACACACACACACACACACACACACACACACACACACACACACACACACACACACACACACACACACACAAACAGAATTTCAAAACCATTTGCTAGAATCATTTTGATTCAGTGAAGACAATATTTAGAGGAACATTTATAAATATGAGTCATAACTCCGTCTTGAAAAACTATGGATACAATATAGCACTGATTATAGGACAAAACTTGTGTTTACTATTATTTAATGAATTGTTTCCTAGGGGTCTTTTGAAAGAGGTACTAATTTCTACATGATTTAAATGGGCACTGAAAACGTTTGTAAGTGTTCTCCATCCTTGATTATTAGAAGTCACAGCTTACTGCATATATCTATTAAAATTAACTGGTATTTTTATATGTAATTCATCATAATACATAGTTTTAGTAGAAAAATTGCAATACTACAATAACCATGCAATAAAATAATTACCATAACTTATTTAATAAAGCATCTGAAGCATCTATAACTAATCTCATAGAGTTGACAAAAAAAATCCTGCTCTTAGTGGTTTTCAAGTTATTTCAAATGCATGTGTTAAAAGCATATGTCTTCATTTACTAAAAAATTAAGACTTTTAGAATATAATAAAGCCTATGAAATGAGCAATTGTCTATCATCATAGTTTATGTATACACGCCCATTATTAATTCATCTTTCTATAGTTTCAAGGATTCAATATCAATATTATAAATCTATTTATATTGGTTTAATATAGTTTTTCCATAATATGTTTTATCATAAAAATATTATGAATAATGTTATAACAAATAAGGTAACATACTTTTAGAACAAATACATTTTTCCTCACTCATTGATATGGTTGATGTATTCTATCAACAAATAATTTTTGAAAATAATTAAATAACTTATAAATGATACGACTTTCATAAAACTGGTTAGGTCCTAGATGTATCCACATAAAAAATTCATAAAAATATAATATGTCCTACATTCCAATATTTAAATTTCTGTGCATTCTATTTTGTCTTCCCTTTGGGAAAACTGATATATATATATATATATATATATATATATATATATATATATATATATCATCCAATGCACAGTGATTATTCCATATACTTAATTTTTGAGTGGAAGTGTACATTGAAATTCCTCACTGGTATCAGCATTCTATGACTTTAAATCTAAATCTTGGATAAAACAGAAACTATATGCTACGTGGTTCATCATACTTTAAGAAGCACCCAAGCATTTATGTGCAAGCCTAGACCTTCTAAATTATTGCAAGAAACTGCTCATCATAAATCCTATAAATGTTTCCTCTGATTTTCAGTCTTTGCTAGTCGCTGCCATAATCCTAACAATTTCTATAAGTTCCAGTGGATTCATTATTTATTTTCTCTAACCCAAATCTCAAAAGTGTTATGTTGCTGTAGTTTAGCAACAAATGGTACCCCCTACCCTTCTGTTTACCCATAATTTCTTCATGAGAGGTAATTACTATGAGAAACATTTAACATAACCCATTATTTTTCTGTCCTTAGGACTGTACAAGGTATCGAGCTAAATATCAAATGGATAACTCTTCCAAAAGGATATATAGAAAAAGTAGTGGATTTAATCAGAAAATTAATATGAACAGGTTTTCTTTCCTTTCTATTTGAATTAGGAGGGGACATTTTTCTTGGATACTGATAAAATTATGTGGTTAGTTTCGGCAAACATTTTCCTAAAATAATTTACAATGATGAGTAATTGTTATGATTTAATTTCATAAAACATATATATATTTGTGACTGGGAGCATTTATACGACTACTTCATAATTTTCTATGATACAATGAAAGAAAACGGAATCACTACTGCAGATTTAATTGTTGCACAAGGATATATTGAAGGCATGACTAAATGTCCAAGAGACGAAAGACATAGAAGTTTATAGAAAACCTTTTTATTTTCTGAAGATGAAATGAGAAAGGAAAAAAATAAAAAATCTAGATGCTACTGGCAAATCACTGTAGGTTTAGATACTAGGAGGCTGAGATCTGAGAATCCCGGAGTTCTCAGTTTGCAGCCAGCCCCAGTGGATCAAATGATAATGATAAAGTACCAATATGAAGCTAAAAAGCCCAGCAAAAGTACAAGGCCCTGACTTCAAGCCCAAGTAGCAGCACTAACAATTTTTAGTAAGAATTCATGCATCATAATAATGATATATTATAAATATTATATTATCATTTTATATGATGTATATTATATACATTATATAATGTATATATTATGTAATGATAATATGATGTATGTAAGATATTATGTTTGTATATAATATTGTATATTGCATATACTCTAATATAATATATTATAATATATACTATAACAGTATATGTTAATATTAGCTATTGTATATAATGTGTGATATATAATAGATATCATATTTTATACATTATATTATATGATGTATACTTATATATAATGTGTTTATTATACACAATATGTAATGTTATATTATATAATGTGCAATATATAATATACATTATATTATATATTATAATATAGGTATACTATATTATAATTATATTATTAAACATCATATGGTATATTATATCATATTATATATGTGTTACAATTATTATAACTGTATAATAATAATTATTATTATTACTGAAGAAGCTGAGTGCTGGTGACCCGCATATGCAATTGTAGCTATTCAGGAGCCTAAGATTTTAGGATCACTGTTTGAAAACAGCCGAGGCAAGAAAATTTATGAGACTCTTATCTGCAGTTAACTACCAAAAAAAGCTCAAGGACAATGTCACTTCCTGAGTCCAACCACCAGTATTGAGACACAAGAGAGAGACAGAGACAGAGACTTAAATAGATACAGAGAGACAGAGAGGAGAAAAAAGTATAGTTTTCTTAGGAGTAGTGACATGTGAAAATTACTGACTTGACAACCGTTTGATAGAATCAAGTGTTTCTATACTCTATTGTTACCATAACAATAAGTCAATAACAGGAAATAACCCATGTACCTAAATGGATGATTATCTCAATTTCTTTCCAGAATATGATTTTTTAAAGCCAGATCAATGATCCAAAAATCACGGCCTTAGCCAATATGCTTTCAACAACAAGATAACTGATACAACTTTAAATATTCATTGAGTAGTTGAAATTAGAATACAATGTGTAGTGGTATCTCTGAATATCTAGTAACAATATTCTTCATACCATTAGAATACAAAGAGGTAACAAAAATCTCATTACAATTTTAGGCACATTCATATAGTATTGTAGATGGCATCATAACTTAATATGTATATTTCTATAGCATTCACTACATAGAAAATAGATTCTCTACAATCTCTCTTTCAAAACTGAATGTAAATTGATAGCCTCATCACACACACTTGAGAAGAAAGCCATTTATACCATGTTAATCCACTTTCCAAAAAGAAGATTTTTACATGATATCTTTGATAGGGGAATTTTCTCAAAGCAATTTGTCAAGTTGAATATGACCCTCCAGCCTAAGTGAAAATATCTAGTTGTTATTCATGAGAAGAAGCATATCAGTTTAACAAGGTTGGCTTATTATAGTAGAATGGCAATTCTAGAGTTCATTGTATTACTTTCATATACATGTGTATATTGACATTTTCCCTGAGAATATTTTATTCATGAATGAGCTAAATTTTGAATTAATGAAACTATCTGACAATTAAGTTGCACTACTCATGGTTGCAATGTATACTTAAAGTAATTACTTTTCTAAAGAATAATGCAAAATTTTAAGATTCAGATACACTGGTTCTTGCATTTATAAAAGTATGTGTATACATGTATATCGAAAATACACTGGTTCTTGCATTTATAAAAGTATGTGTATACATGTATATCTATGTTTATAATGTATATGAGTATTTCTAACATTGTTTTGCAGATGATAAAAATAACTTTGTAAGACTTTAAACACTTGTCTAAGATTCCTTTTTTTTTCTTTTTCTATTTTTTATTGTGAAAATACATTACAGAGGGGTTACAATTACATGGACAAGATAATGAGTGCATTTCTTATCAAGCATTGTAGCCTCCTCCTTTGTTTCCCCTACCCATCCCTTCCCATCCTCCCTCCCCGCCCTCCCACACAATCCCCCCCATCATCGTTGTAAAGTTCATTTTCGACATAACGACTTGTACATCTCATTGTAGCAATGGGTCCACCTGTATCCCTATTTAAATGATTTGTTTTCCCCCTTCCCTTCCACAAATTAAACCAACATCAAATACAGTGAAAGCAGGGATTATATTGTGGGGGAGGTGACATTGCCCCATTTGTTAGTAAATGGAAAGGCTTGGAAAAAATTATATTAAGTGAAGTAAGCCAGGCCCAAAGAAACATAAGTCCCATGGTTTCCCTTATTTGCAATATCTAGTATATATCTGAGTCAAGCAGAAAAAGTCAGATAAGTTGATGTTAGGGAAATGAACCCTAAGATATGTATTTAAGTGTTTTTTTTTTCTTTCATGTGATTATTTGTCTAAGATCTTTAAAGAGAAGTATTAAGGTCTATACAAAAGAGGAAAAAATGAGTGGTCCTCTGGTTGCTGACATCTATAATCCTAACTACTTGTGAAATTCATATATGCGGATAAAGGACCAAGCCATTACAAGTAGCAAAACCCACGAGATTCTTACCTCTAAGCAAGCACTAGAAAGCCAAACGTTGAGCTGAAGCTCATACAGTTAACGTCTTGAGGAAAAATGTTTTTTTCTCAAGTCTTGGGCGAAAAGCTCTGGGATAGTTCCTAGGCCCTCAATTTAAGCCCAGAACTGGCACCTATATACATATATATGCACACACACACACACACACACACACACAAACACACACACACACACGCACACACACACACACACACACACACACACACACACAAACAGAGGCAGGAAGGTACATCTCACTCTTTAGAGCATTCTGATTCTACCATACCACAAACATTTTTCCATCTCTGTCATTTAAAGAGCTTAAGTTATGATTTAATATCCATGATGGTGATACTTAAGAGTACTTTCTATTTCCCTGGCATTGTTCTAAATTATGTTCCATCTATCAATGGACAATCTTAGTAACAACCCTGATACAAAGATTCTGTGATTACTTTCAGTAAATCTAAGAAAAATATAAATGACTAAATTTAGAAAATTACTGAAGTTATCACAGCAGATAACTGGTTTCAGAATGCAGTTTTAGAGAATGACTTGATTTTATCCAAGTGTCTTACTTGTATGATCTAGATCGTATCAATATTGTCCTTCAGAATGTCCTAGTTTGAGTTGGTGACTTAAGATTCCTCTTAACCAACTACCTGGCACTACCCAGTTGAGAACTTGGACTTTCTCATGTTAAACCATTCAAAGTTGCAATGATTCCATATGTATGGCCCTTTATCTCATAGCCAAGATTCCATGGTCCAATGATCAAAGGAAGTAGCGTTGTTCATGGTTAATCATAGCTAATTCCAGTAATAATATTTTTATTTCCTGTGTGGCCTTCTTAAGCTCTGCTCTTATTCTATTTCCAAAGTTAAGAGTGCTTCACAGGGGGACACAAATAGTATTCAACCAGAAATCAAACCTTTCTCTGTGTAATGTGAACACCTCCTACCTCTACAGCTGGTGAAGAACAAAGAACAAAACTGGTTTTGGTTATCTTGGATACTAAAAGAAAATTGGACCATTGCTACATAAAAGTGACAATGATTATCGAGTATGGTATTGCTTAATACCACAGTGTCTTGTAATTAGAGGCAATGGAAAAATTATGACTACTTCATCAAAGACATGACAAGATAATTATGGGCACTACTATAAACCCGGATGTGTCAGTATTGAAGATCACCCCCCAAACAAAGAAAACATGACTAGCTTTCACATTTCGGATTTTAAAAGTGAATAGAAGGCTGATGTATTAAAACATGGTCTCCAGGTTTTGATGCTATTGCCAGTTGTAGGGATCATAGAGAAATGGGACCTACTGGGAAGTTCTCAGTCATTGGGATTTTGTCTTGTCCATTCCTTGCTCTCTTTTGCTTCTTAATATTCAGAGAAGTGTGCTTGCTCTGTCATGTATTGCTTTCACAATGTACAAGACATGTTACAAGTTTGCCAAAACTCTGTGCTAAAAAACTTTTTCATCTTAATCATATTAGGAATTTTATTACATTAGTAGAAAAAATCTAGTACATCATCAGAGGTTCTTGTGAGGACAAGGTGCATATGAAATGATTAGAAGAGTAAGGAAATAATTCTAAATAGTAATTAAAGCCAGGTGGCTAGTTGTGAGTTTTGATGAATACATATCTGGAATTGTTATAGTGATTTTTCTTAATATATTTAGATTATGTATATATTTATGAGAGAGAAAATCTGATATTTTATTTTATTTCCATTCTTAACACTTTATAACCAAAAATGGTATTAGAATAGATTATTTTGTTCCATGTGATTTCAGTTATGGAACTATCAAGAAATATGACTTTCATACAAGACATGAAGAAAAGAGTTAAGAAGTTTTCAGTTATAGGTATGACAGGCATATGTTGGGTGGAAGTAGGACTTTCCTATTATCTTTATTTGGATAATATGGTGGGAAGTCTTAATTTTCAAATTTATTGGATTGAGGAACACCTAGAAGATTGATAAATAATTCTGGGTGGTTTGGGGTAGACATGTTCAGAGACAATTACATTACAAAGGCTCTCACCTAAGGACTGCTTTGATGGGTCTGTAGCCTGATGAAACTGTTGGGAAGCCATGCTGAGTTGGCTGTTGGACCATTAGAAGTGGCTCACTACTGCATGTTCTCAGAGCTATGTACATCTTGCCCTGGCTCCATCTTATGTTCTTTTTCTGTGCTTCCAGGCCTACATAATGAAAGCTGACCTGTTCTTCCTCATTCTTCCTTCAATGATGAACTGAAGCTTGTGAAATCATGAGAAAAATAAATCTACCTCAATTAATTTTCTTATGTCCAAAACAAGCAGGCAGGGAGCTAAAACAGATCACATTGATATGTATGGGCGATATATGTGTAGGTGTCAAGTAGGTAAGAAAAGAACAGTGGCATGAGTTTTATGTGCCCATTTGCTTAAGCAATATTACCTTACTGTCCAATTAAGCACTACTAATCTTGGTGCTGATGTGAAGGCATTTTATTTAAAGATGTGGATAACACATAGAATCAATTGACTTTAAGTAAAGTAGATTACCGTCCTTAAACCTGACCTCATCCATTTAGTTGATAGGTCTTAATTATAAAACTGAAATTTCCCTAGGGAATTATGGTCAAGAATGAAACCTCAGTGCCTGGCCAGGAATTTCTGCCTTGAAACAGCTTGCACTACAGATTGAAGACTGGACAAACTGCACAATTTACATCAGCTGATTATGTATATTCATATATATGCCTTTATGAACTAAAAAAAGTAGATACACACTAGTAATAGAATTATTCCTCTTTTCTATAGCTTCTACATTTATGGATTCAACTGAGAGCAGATAGAATATAATTATAAAATAAATTATTTCTTTACTAAGCATGATTATTACCAATAATCTCTAAGTAATAGAGAATAACAATGAATACAATTTGCACTTTATTAGATATTATAAATAACATGGAGATTATTTACAGTATACAGGGCTGTGTTCACAAGTAATATGTGAATACATCACTGTGATGTATAATGCAATTTATTTTAATATCCAGAGGGATTCCTGGAACCAATGTCCCCTGGATATCAAGGACCATCTATGTATAGATAATCTCCTACTAGCTATTGTTAGCTAGAGAACCCTAACTGATACATACTTGAAGAAACAAAGATCAATATAATATCCATCCATTAACTGAGATTTGTAGCCTAAAATGGGTAAGGAAATGTGATATGAATTTCTCTAACTTCCGTTTATCCACAACAGGTCTCTGAAGGATACAATCATGCTTCACATGGTTTTGCTCAGTGCGTAACATCTCTCTCCTGAATCAAAGTATTGCTTTATTCATTCTAACTTCCTCTATGAGCTATTTATAGAAAAGACTGACATGTAGAATTTGGGATCAAAAAACATTATCTCATTAGGAAAACAAAATGTTCATCGTAAGGATCTCTTCAGAGACTCCGTCTTAGATCTACTCTGCGTGTGTCCCTCTTCTGGTTATTCTAAATGAACTGTTTCTGTATGGTGCATCTCTCCTATAGTCCTTATATGATGACTTATTTTCCACTGATTCATTTAGTCCAAGTTTTTTTTTTCAATTTTAATTTTTATTTTTTTGTGAACATACTGTACAGAAGGGTTACAATTACATGGGCAAGATATTGAGTTCATTTCTTATCAAGCATTGCAGCCTCCTCCTTTGTTTACCCTTCACATCCCTTCCCAGGCTCCCCCCGCTCCCCTACCCAATCCCCCCTCCCATCCCCACCAAAGTTGTAAAGTTCGTTTTCGACATGACAACTTGTACTTCGAATTCTTGCAACGGGTGCACCTGTATCCTTGACGACTTGTTTTTCCCCATCTACTCCACAAATTATACCGACACCAAATATAGTAAAAGCAGGGGTTATACTGTGGGGGAGGGACATACAAAGCAACAAAGAAATAATCTTATAAATGAGTTAGAAACAAATGCATGAAAGAAAAAAAAACAATTAAATACATATTTAAGGGTTCATTTTCCTAAAATCACCTTATCTGACCTTTTCTGCTTGACTCATACATATACTAGATATTGCAAACAAGGGAAACCATGGGACCTATGTTTCTTTGGGCTTGGCTTACTTCACTTAATATATTTTTTTCCAAGCCTTTCGATTTCCTAACAAATGGGGAAATGTCATTCTTTCTGATGGAGGCATAGAATTCCATTGTGTATATATATCACATTTTCTTGGTCCATTCATCTACTGAGGGGCATCTGGGTTGGTCCCATATCTTAGCTATGGTAAATAATGCTGCAATAAACATAGTTGTGCTGGTAGTGTTAGTGTGTTCTTGTTTGCATACATTTGGGTAA
>NW_027205650.1:0-13534 GCF_024711535.1 Dipodomys merriami
TCAAGCCCCACGACTGACTAGATAGATAGATAGATAGATAGATAGATAGATAGATAGATACATACATACATACATACATACATACATACATACATACATACATACATACATACATACATACATACATAAAAAAAATATATACTTAGAACTCAAAAATTAAATCCTCTCAAAAATTAAATACCCCCAAAAAACAAATCCTCAAAGAGACAACCACCCCATTAATAAGTGGGCTAAAGACTTAAAGAGAGACTTCTCTGAAGAGGCAATAACGATGGCCAATAGACACATGAAGAAGTGTTCAACATCTCAGGCAAGTAAAAACAACTTTGAAGTTCCATCTCACCCCAGTTAGAATGGCCATTATCAAGAAATCTAGTAATAACCGGTGCTGGAGGGGATGAAGCCCAAAGGGAATGCTACTATACTGTTGTTGAGAGTATAAACTTGTTCAACCACCCTGGAGAGCAGTATGGAGGTTCCTCAAAAGACTAAAAATAGAGCTTCCCTATGACCCAGCAATCTCACTCCTGGGAATTTACCAAAGAAGGCCACACTAAAGCTACAAGCACAACTATGTTCACTGCAGCATTATGTATCATAGCTAAGATTTGGAACCAACCCAGATGCTCCTCAATAGATGAATGGATCAAGAAAATGTGCTACGTGTGCGTACACACACACACACACACACACACACACACACACACACACACACACACACACACACACACACACACACACACACACACACACACACACACACACACTGGAGTTCTATACTTCCATCAAAAGAATGACATTGTTCCATACATAAGGAAATGGAAAGACCAGGAAAGATTGTATTAAGCGAAGCAAGCCAAGCCCAAAGAAATGTAGGCTACATGGTTTCCGTCATTTGTAATAACTAAAATATGTCTATGATATTCTTAGCAGGGGATCACAATAGCCAAATCACTAACAGCTTATCACCATACATAATGAAGTGTATCAAAATGAACTATGGGCATTGGAAACAAGAGGTTCTTATTATGTTCTGTTTGTAGTTATTTCTATTTTCTTGTTTTGTTTTAGTTTTCTGTACCCTTTGTCTTGTATATAAGTATATCTGATCCCTGGAAGGGAAAGGGAATAACAGAAACAACAGGACAAATTTGAACTAATGCAACAATGATACTCACTAGACATTATATTGGAAATAAATTTTACATCTTTGCAGTGAGGAGAGTGAAAGGAAGAAGTGAAAGAAAATAAGGGAAGGGGTAACTGTGTTAAAAAAAAAAATGTATAGCTGGGAAGGTGGCTCAGTGGTAGAGTGCTTGCCTAGCATGTATAACAGAAACAGAAAAAGCTGGAAGTGGCACTGTGGGTCAAGTGGTAGAGTGCTAGACTTGAGCTGAAGAGCTGAGGGACAGTGCCCAGGCCCAGAGTTCAAGCTCCACAAACAACCAAAACAAAAAATGTACTCATTACCTTACTTATGTAACTATAAACCCCAGTCCATTTATCACCTTCAAAAAAACAGAGGGGGTAACAATGCTCAACAAGAAATGTACTCTTTACCTTACTCATGTAACTGTAACCCTATGTACAACATATTTACAAAATAATAAAATTTAAAAATAAATATAAAGTTTCAAATAATCTTAATAATTATTAGCTAAATGAAGATCTTACTCACCTTGCTACTAAGAATCTTCCTTGATACAGCTCTCTCACATTTACATCCAAGTCACTGGAAAATTGGAACTTAAGTTCCAAATGCAAACATAATCAGAATCTTAACATTCAACTTCTACCACCTGTTCTAAGCCACCATCACATATGTTCTAGATTTTCTTAGCCTTCAAACTTGTCTATTTCGACTTCTGTGTGCCTACAGAATATATTCTAATAAATGCCAGAATGACTATCTACAAATTCAATGTGATACCTATCAATATTCCAACCTCATTCTTCAAGGAAATAGAAGAGGCAACCCAAAAATTCATATGGAACAATAAAAGAACCCAAGTAGCAAAAATGATCCTCAACAGAAAGAACAGTGCTGGAGGAATATTAATACCAAATTTCAAACTCTACTACAAAGCCAGAGTAATCAAACTAGCTTGGTACTGACACAAGAGCAGATCTCAGGACCAATGGAATAGAATTGAAAACCCAGAAATGAACCCACCTACCTATAGCCATCTAATCTTCAATAAGGGAGCTAAAAAAAATAGAATGGAAAAAAGACAGCCTCTTCAGTAAATGGTGCTGGCAAAATTGGCTAGTCACTTGTAGAAAACTAAAGCTAGATCCTTATATATCACCCTGCACCAGAATCAACTCCAAATGGATCAAAGACCTCGAAGTCCAAGCCTACACTCTGAAAACATTACAGGATGGAATAGGAGAAACCCTAGGTCTCCTTGGCACAGGCCAAAATTTTCCTAATAGAGACCCAGAAACACAACAAATCAAAGAAAGTTTGGACAAATGGGATTGCATGAAATTTCAGAGCTTCTGCATTGCAAAGGACATAGCTAGCAAGATCAATAGAAAGCCCATGGATTGGGAGCACTTCACTAGCCATACAACGGACAAGGGTCTCATATCTAAAATATACCTGGAACTCAAAAATTAAATCCCCCAACAACAAATCTTCAAAGAAACAACTGCCCAATAAACAAGTGGGCTAAAAACTTAAAGAGAAACTTCTCTGAAGAAGAAAGAAGGATGGCCAATAGACACATGAAGAAATGCTCAACCTCCCTAGCCATAAAAGAAATGCAAATCAAAACAACATTGAGATACCACCTCACCCCAGTTAGAATGGCTAAAATCAAGAACTCTAATAACAACTGATGCTGAAGGGTATGTGGACAGAAGAGAACCTTTCTGCCTTGTTGATGGGAGTGTAAACTTGTTCAACCACTTTGGAAAGCAGTATGGAGGTTCCTCAAAACACATAGAGCTCCTTTTGGGCATTTACCCAAATGTTTACAAACAAGACCATACTAAAGCTACCAGCATAACTATGTTTATTGCAGCATTATTTACCAGAGCTAAGATATGGAATCAACCCAGGTGCCTCTCAGTAGATGAATGCATCAAGAAAATTTGGTATATATACACAGTGAAATTCTATGCCTCCATCAGAAAGAATGACATTGCCCCATTTGTTAGGAAATGGAAAGACTTGGAAAAAATTATATGAAGTGAAGTAAGCCAGGCCCAAAGAAACATAGGTCCCATGGTTTCTAGAATATGTCTGAGTCAAGCAGAAAAGGTCAGATAAGTTGATGTTAGAGAAATGAACCCTAAGATATGTATTTAAGTATTTTTTTCTTTCATGCGATTGTTTCTAACACATTTATAAGATTTCTTTGTTGCTTTGTATGTCCCTTCCCAACGGTATAACCCCTGCTTTCACTATATTTGATGTCGGTATAATTTGTGTAGGGGAAGGGAAAAAAACAAATCGTTTAAATAGGGATAACAGGTGGACCCATTGCAACAATGAGATCTACAAGTCATTATGTCGAAAATGAACTTTACAATTTTTGGGGGGGGGGAGGATTAGATAGGGGGGTAGGAAGAGGATGGGAAGGAATGGGAAAGGGAAACAAAGGAGGAGGCTACAATGCTTGATAAGAAATGTACTCATTATCTTGCCCATGTAATTGTAACCCCTCTGTACAGTATTTTCACAATAAAAAATAAAAATAAATAATAAATAAATGCCAGAATGATTCTTTGCGAATGCAAATAAAAATGTCACTGTTTTGTCTAAGAAAACAGAATTCAAGTCTCTATGTAGCCTATTTCTAGGTTTGCTAAAATATTAGTGGTTAAATAAAATGATAATGAAATGGCAGCCAGGCACCGGTAGCTCACTCTTGTAATCCTAGCTACTCAGGTGGCTAAGATCTGCGGATAGGGTTCAAAGCCAGCCCAAGTAGGAAAGTCCGTGATACTCTTATCTCCAATTAACCACCAGAAAACTGAAAGTGGTGCTGTGGCTCAAGTGGTAGAGCACTCGCCTTCAGCTGAAAGAGCTGAGGGACAGCTCCCAGACCCAGAGTTTAAGCCCCATAACCAACAAAATAAATAAATAAAATAAAAAATAAAAAGATAATGAAATGGCATGCAGGTTATATTTTATTTAAATTAGTTAAGAAAAATTATTCAATTTAAGCTAAACTATTTTATTCAAGTTATTTTAAGTATTTTTTAAATTTGAGCTAATCACAGGTTAGTAATCAATTAAGAAATATAATTCTTTTTTTTTTTTTTTTTTTTTTTTTGTCGGTCGTGGGACTTGAACTCTGGTCCTGGGCGCTGTCCCTCAGCTCTTCAGCTCAAGGCGAGCGCTCTACCACTTGAGCTACAGCGCCACTTCCGGTTTTCTGGTGGTTTATTGGAGAGAGGAGTCTCACGGTCTCTCCTGCCCGGGCTGGCTTTGAACCGCGATCCTCAGATCTCAGCCTCCTGAGTAGCTAGGATTACAGGCGTGAGCCACCAGCGCCCAGCTAAGAAATATAATTCTTATAAATGCGTTAGAAACAAATGCATGAAAGAAAAAAAACATTTAAATACCTATCTTAGGGTTCATTTTCCTAACATCACCTTATCTGACCTTTTCTGCTTGACTCATACATATACTAGATATTGCAAATAAGGGAAACCATGGGACCTATGTTTCTTTAGGCCTGGCTTACTTCACTTCATATAATTTTTTCCAAGTCTTTCCATTTCCTAACAAATGGGGCAATGTTATTCTTGCTGATGGAGGCATAGAATTCCATTGTGTATATAAACCACATTTTCTTGATCCATTCATCTACTGAGGGGCATCTGGGTTGGTTCCATATCTTAGCTATGGTAAATAATGCTGCAATAAACATAGTTGTGGTGGTAGCTTTACGAACTTTACAACTTTGGTGGGGGGGGGGGAGAATTTGGGTGGGGGAGGGCAGGAGGAGACTGAGAAGGGATGTGAAGGGTAAACAAAGGAGGAGGCTGCAATGCTTGATACGAAATGTACTCATTATCTTGCTCATGTAATTGTAACCCCTCTGTACAGTATGTTCACAATAAAAAAAAGAAATATAATTCTAATTTCAAGTTACAAGGCACTCACAGAATAAATTTGAAAAAAGTATTTTTATATTATTTATAAGTAATGTACTTTGAAAAGAGAAACTACAAGCTTAAACCATGAAAAGTAGTCACTGTACTTTCTTTACATTGTGTTCAGGCTAACAAAAATGAAAATAACAATGTTTTATTAAAACTCTAGCTTCTATGGCAGGACAAAGGATAAATCAATTCAGCAGTGTCTAGAGTCACTAGACACTATGGTGGAAATGAACTTTACAACTTGGTGGAGAGAGGAAAGGGAGAACTAGGAGAAAATGAGGGAGGAGGGACACTGTTCAAAAAGAAATGTACTCATTACCTGACTTATGTAACTGTAACTCCTCTGTACATCACCTGTACAATAAAATTTACATTAAAAAATTTTAGTTTCTTGTCAGATCTTCTCTATTAAGTGTGTGTGTGTGTGTGTGTGTGTGTGTGTGTGTGTGTGTGTGTGTGTGTGTGTGTGTGTGTAGACAGGTGTCGGTGGCTCACACTTTTAATCCCAGCCACTTAAGTGGCTGAGATCTGAGGATTGCAGGTGGAAACCAGCCCAGGCAGAAAAGTCCATGAGACTCTTATGTCCAATAAACTACTCAAAAGAAGCTGGAAGTGCTGCTGTGGCTCAAGTGGTAGTATGCTAGCTTTGAACATGAAAAGGCTCAGGGACAGTGTCCAGGCCCTGAGTTCAAGCCCCAGGACCAACAACAAAAAGATATGAATAGGGCGCCAGTGGCTCGCATCTGTAATCCTAGCTACTCAGGAAGCTGAGATCTGAGGACTGTGATTTGAAGCCAGCCCAGGCCCTTGAGATTCTTTTTTTTTGGGGGGGGGGGTCATTTGTGGGGCTTGAACTCTGGACCTGGGCGCTGTCCCTCAGCTCTTCAGCTCAAGGCAAGTGCACTACCTCTTGAGCCACAGTGCCACTTCCTCTTTTCTCCAATTAACTACCAAAAACAAAAACAAAAGCCAGAAGTGGAACTATGGCTCAAGTGGAAGAGTTCTAACCTTGAGCAAAACAGCTCAGGGACAGCACCTAATCCTTGAGTTTAAGCCCAAAGACTGGCACAAAAAAAAAAATCATTTCAGGGTGGTTATTTCTTACTTAGTCACGTCTTTTTCCCTGACCCTGAAATATAATTGACTAGCCTATGGTCTCAATGGTACAAGTCTTTAGGAAGATAAAAATATTTGTGATTAAAGTTAAAAAAAAAAAAAAGGTAAGAATTTTAAATTAATGATGTTAATAATCCTTCATGGATTATATGATGTTAACTATTATTATTATATACAAAATCTATATCAACTAAAGTCTATCAACTAAATGATCTTTAAATGTTTTAAAGAAAATGCATCTAGGGTTCTTTTGTTTAAAGCTTAGCTAGAAAAAATATGACTACTTATTCAAAATGAGGAAAATAAACTACTTCAATAGAGCGTTCTCACTTTGTACTCTCAGAGCTGCCAAACACCTTTACTAATAACAAGAGTTAGGCAAAATAACAAAATTTAAAGAAGGCAAACAATCATAAAACTTGACACTTTCATAATTATTACAATGACTTACATCTTTGCAAAGTCTTCCATTTGAAATTTGAAAAACACATTCTTCTTTCCTTTTAACTTCTTCCCTAGCTACAGCCTAAGTGTAATTAAGTTTTACAACTGAAAACAAAGAACAGAACCCATTTTTCTATTAAAACTGAAACATGAGTAAAAAAAAGCCAAAGCAGTGGCAGAAAAGTGAGGAATGATACAGGAACTAGAAAGAAAGTCTGAAAACTCCACTAAGTAGATGACAGAAAACTAAGATGGAGAATTAAAAAAAGAAAGAATAATAAAAATAGATGACAGAAACTGAATAAAAGCTATGTCAGAGTTAGTTGAAATGTTTATCTGGAAGAGTTACCATGAATAAGTCTTTGTTCTCCCCTCTCCCCCCCCCCCCAAGTCAGTCTCTCCAGCCATGTCTACAATATTTCAAGGACAGAATTACAAAACTGAAAATTCAGAGTATAAGACTATTATAATGAGTTTCTATAAGTTGTCATTCACTGCCATATCAAAATTGAACCCACTGTTGGGGTGTAGGTATTCTTCTAATTGAATTCAATATAGATTCTCTACAAAACCAACTACTATACTTTGCAAACAGTAAAGGTTTAAATATATGTATTAAATTAACTTTATAATCAGAATTTAGTTTTTTAGAAAGATAAATCAAGAGAGGCCATGCATTGATTCCTCATACCTGTAATTCTAGCTACTTGGGAGGCTAGCATTTGAAGGTCGAATTGTGAAGCCAATTCTTACCTCAGATTAACTAACAGAAAGCTCAAATTAGCTCAAAGGTAAAGTGCCAGCCTTGAATAAAACAGACAAGTGAAGGCATAAGGCCCTTTATTCTGGTACTGAAATAAGAAAAGAAACAGAGAAAATGAGAAAGAAGGAAGACAGGAAGGAGAGATTGAGAGAGAGAGAGAGAGAGAGAGAGAGAGAGAGAGAGAGAGAGAGAGAGAGAGAGAGAGAGAGAGAGAGAGAGCCGGAAATCCATGGCTCACGCCTTGTAATCCTAGCTACTCAGGAGGCTGAGATCTGAGGATCATGGTTCAAAGCCAGCCTGGGCAGGAAAGTCTGTGAGACTCTTATCTCCAATAAACTACCAGAAAACTGGAAGGGGCACTGTGTTCAAAGTGGTAGAGCGCCAGCCTCAAACTGAAGAGCTAAGGGACACCATCCAGGCCCAGAGTTTAAAAACCCATGACCGACAAAAAAGAAGGAAAAAGAGAGAGGAGAAAAAAAAAGAGAAGAGAGAATGAATGAGAGAAAAAGAGAAAGAAGACAGAGAGAAAGAAAAATAAAAGAATGAGAAAAAGAGAGAAAAGAAACTAACTTTATAAAAAAATTATTTTATCAAATGATCTTATAAACATAAGACATTTTAAATCTCCCATAAATAAATACATCTAGTGTATTGTATATTCAATCAAAAATTATAATGTAATAGATACCGAGCTTTTCCTAGGAAAAAAAAGTACATAAGGAAAATAATGGGAATACTTTTTTTGCCTCGTCTATTCATTCTCATTCTCATTCTTCCTCTCTCCTCCTCTCCCTTCCCATCTCTCTGTAGGATCTCTCTATATAACCTAAGCTGGCTGAAAATTATGTAGTCCAGGGCTTGCCTCAAACTATTGATCCTCCTATCTTAATTTCTCAAGTGGTAAGATTACAGGCATGCACATCCAGTTTATTGTCATGATTTTGTTTTTGTTGTTCTTGTTTCACAGTACTGGGAGTTTGAACTTTGGGCTAAGCAGGTATTTATCATTTGAGACACACCTCCAGTCTTTTTCTTTTGTTGTTTTTAGTTACTTTTTCAATAGGGCCTCGTATTTTTGTCCCAGGCTGGCCTCAATTATGATCCTCCTACTGTCTTCCATGTAGCTTACATTATGGACATAAACCCTGATGCATCTTCCCAGTTGAGAAGGGGGTCTCACTAACTTTTTGCCTGAGCTAGCCTTGAACCTTGATACTCCAGATCTCTAGTTCCCATATAATTGATTGGGACCTATTTAGTCATTCTTAACCTCAAACTTACTAGAAAGAAAAAAAATTTAAATGTCATTCCATAAAAATAATGCCTTTCAAGAAATTTATTGTTATTCATCAAACTGTTTTACTGTTTATTAACAATTTATAAATTACTGAAATTTATAAATTACTCAATTGTTATTCATTAGCAACTAATACAGTCCTATACCCCCATTCCCATCCTCAAGTTATCTATGGGTTATAATCCATTTGGGTTTTTAAACAGATTATGTAAACATCAAATACATCACCTTAAAGAAGCATATCATTAAATTGTGATTTATATAGTAATGGGAAAGATCTAGCTTACTTTGAGACAATGGAATGGATTTGTTGAAGAGGAAACTAGTCTGACTGGTACCAACTACAGATGCCAATAATATTTTTGAGAGGTTGATGGCTTCTTTCAGATGCTTTCTTTTCCTATATTTCTCAATAGGTGACAGGATTAGCTATCCCTAAGATATCTCTAACATTCTGATCATCTAAAGTATAAATATACTTATTTGATGTACAATTCATTTCCTCATGTAATTTGTGATATTTAATTTCCCTGAAAGTCTTGTGTGTATTCTCTGACACATAGTCACATCCCTATAAGAAGTAGGCCATTGTAAAGACAATTTTCTCAGCTAAACAGTACTGGATCATAAAGGTAGTATATGTGGTACAGTATGGGGTTCTAGTGGCTTTAGTAGCTTTTTTTAATCCACTGTCAAGAATAGATATCACAGTCCCATATAGCTGATAAAAGACAGGGTGTTCTAGTCCCTATTTCACAGTATTATAGCTGTTCCTGACTTTCAGCTTCTTACAAAACATTTTATTCAGTCCAAGAGACTGTTTCCCTGCTTTTTTAAACAAACTAGATTGCAGCCAGGTCTGCACACTCCAAGAAGCTATTTAAACGTTCACTCTCATTTGGTTTAGAATATTCTCTTTACTTCTAGTACTGTATGTAATGTTTTGCTTTCTTTAAGCCTGCCTGCATATCCCAACATTTGTTGTTTATTTTATTTGCTTTCACTTGCTATGATTTGAATGTATCTTTCACATGTTGGAAATTCAATCCCAAAATCAACAGGGATGAAAGCTGGAACTCTTTAGACATGATTAGTTTGTAAAGGCTCTGCTTTTGTGAATGGATTAATTCCATCCTTGTGAGAGTTGGTTAGTTACTGTGGAAGTAGACTCCTCATAAGTTCTGTTCCTTCTATTATGTGCAGGTGTTTCCTTGCCCTTTGTCTCTGCCATAAGAGGATGCAGCAAGAAGGCTTCACCAGCACCATGATATTTAGACTTCCTGACCTTCAGAACTGTAAGAAATAAAATCCTGTGGTTTATGAATTGCAGTCTGTGGTATTCTGCTACAGTAGAGGGGGGGGGAGACAGGGGAAAAGACCAAGATACTACTCCATGTGGAAGGAGTTCTTTTGTGTTAGTAAAACCTTGTAATGAAAAAATGGCAATGACAGTAGAGATAAATTAGAAAACCATCCCAGTCAAGAGTTAAGATTATGGATTTAAGCTGGTAGTACACACTTATAGTTCCAAATATAAGGAGTTACACAGAGGAAGATCATGAGTTCAAAACAACCTTGATCTATATAATGAGAAAGAGGGGGAAGGGAAGGGAGGAGACAGGAAAGGGAGAGGAAAGAGAAGGGGAAAAAAGGAGAGAAGAGGGGAGGGGAGAGAGATAGAATAAGAGAATACCCAAAGTTTCTATTTCTGTTCCACACTGTATTACAGTGCAATAAGGCAGGGGAAATGAATTAAATGTATAAGGTTTGGAAAAGAAAACCCAAATTGCAACTATAGATCAAAAAATGTTGGCTATACAAAAAAATCGATCAAGAATGACAATAGATTTTAGTAATGTGACTCTATGTGAGATTAATATATCTACCTTCGCATATATAAGTTACTTGGTTGATCTTACTCTGTGGCAGTACCTGAAGGAACAAAACTAGGCAAGCTATGGTATAAATAAAATTGTGAATTAGCTACTTCTTAGAACAAGTGGACATTACTGGCTTGTGATTATCTCTTTCACATTATTAGGCAATTCCTTAGTGGAAAATTCTATGCTCAAGTTCCTATCTATTAGTGGAGCCCAAAGTTTTGTCTTCCACCCCCAAAACTAATATTGGTATTTGCCTGTAGTCCTATTTAGGGTGCTAAGTTTGATTTCTACACACTAGTTTATAGGATTGTTACTTATATTTTTGTATTTGAATAATTTACTTCTTAATTAATGCATTACTGTTACCACAGGAAATGTCTTATGAAATCTAGATATCTTCTAAAGGAGGCCATTCTGAACATCTAGTTCAGTCTGCTTTTCAAAAACTGTTACATTTTTTTAAATGTCTGAAAGTAAAAATCCAAAACATGTAATGGTTTTCTTATAGTAACTAATAGGTAATTTCTTTTCTCTTATATATATATATATATTCCATGCCTTATATTCTTGATCTCATTTCACTTTATAAAGAAGAAACAATATGCTGTATTTCTTTTTTTTTTCTTTTTTTTTTAATTTAATTTTATTTTATTTGTGAACATACTGTACAGAGGAGTTACAATTACATGGGCAGGATAATGCGTACATTTCTTACCAAGCATTGCAGCCTCCTCCTTTGTTTACCCTTCACATCCCTTCCCAGCCTCCCCCCTCTCCCCCACACCGACGTTGTAAAGCTCGTTTTGGACATGACAACTTGTACTTCTCATTGTTGCAACAGGTCCACCTGTATCCTTAAACAACTGGTTTTTCCCCATCTCCTCCACAAGTTATACTGACATCAAATATAGTGAAAGCAGGGGTTATATTGTGGGGGAGGGACATACAAAGCAACAAAGAGATAATCTTATAAATGTGTTAGAAACACATGAGTTACATGCAGAGTAGGTTTTTAAAAACTGAAAAATATTTTTAAATATTTAAATCTTAACAAAACCACAAAAGAATATCAAGCATACAACTATTTTTCAAATGCTATCTTAATTCAACTTCCTAAAAATCCTGTAATTTAAATATCATTATCTCCGTTTTTGCAGAAGAAAAGACTAAGGCTCAGAAAGGTTAAGTAATTAGCTCAAGTGACAGAGCTGGGATTTGAATCAGAGAATACTGTTCCAAGAACAGCGCTTTTTCCATTGAACCATGCTGCCTCCCACCAGAGAGCATTTTCACTTACCACCTGCTAGTTCTAATTAAGAGAGAGTAATTAAACAATTCTCTACTACTGACAACAATATTAAAACTTCTAGCACTTTAAAGAAATGTTAATATAAACAGCTCTTTATCTCCTGGAAGATACAATATCTAAACATAAACTGTTCTAGAAAAAAAGATACCAATACAACAGGTGCTTTTTCAAACCATAGTTAATTGCATTATATTTAATAAGGCATCAAGCATTAAAATGTTGTTTAATGACCAATATACTTCTAAGAATATTCAACTTCCCTTTGTACACTACTTAATCACTTTTTTAAAAAAGAATGTTTATTTTAATTAGACTAATAACAATACAAACTAAAGTAACAAAGGTATGTACAACAAATTGGCAAAAAAATTAAAATAACAGGTAAAGTAAAAATGCAATTTTATACACCCCTTTAAGGAGATAATATAATTGATTAAAAACTTATTGTAAACAATTAAAATATAAATTTTAAACTGTTTGGGGCTTTTAATCTAATAATTCTTCATCAAAGAGTTGATCATGACAAAATAATCATAGCTGTATGAAGTTTTACTATAGAAGTGTGCATCTTAAGCTAAGAGCAAATAAGGAAAGAAATATGAAATTGATCTATATCTATATAATAAATTAGAGTCATAAATTAATGCACATTTTAGAGGTTTTCAGATTCTGAGCGGATGGTAAAAATGTTGTGGTTAGCCAGTAGAAATAAATTCTGGTAATTGTACTGTATATTTCCAAAGTGCTAAAAGATTATATATAGATACTGTCACCACAAAGCAATGGTAAGCACATGAGGTGATAGAGATATCAGTTGACCTGACTTAATAATTCCACATATATACATATATCAAAATATTATGCTACACCCCATAAATGTATAGAACTTTTATCAATTAAAAAGAAAAAGGGAGAATATTATGTACATTAAGAAATTTAATTATATATTTTAAAGATAACATTCATTCACAAAGAAATAAATTCTTGGCATTCTAAAATAACAATATATATGACAATATCATTATGTTTTCATTAATATATACTGGGTTATATTCCTGTTTGGGAGGTGAAATTTGATCATTAATTTTTTATTCATGCACATTATTTGTAAAAAAGAGGTCCCACTGTGGTATTTCACAAATGTATATATTGCACATTGATCAGATTCATTACCTCTATTGCTTTCTCTCTGAAAATACAAAATCTAGAATAATATACATAGTTTTAACAGTATACATATCTGGTAATATAATGACATTATTTTATTTTTTTATTTTTTCCAAACTGAATACTTATATTTATAAAAAGTAAAGAAAAAGAAAGATAAACATAAACTCCTATAGGTTGGTAAATATAAATATTCATAATCTACTTTTGGGGGGGAGGGTCTGGTCATGGGGCCTGAACTCTGGGCCTGGGCCCTGTTCCTCAGCTCTTCAGCTCAAGGCTAGCACTCTACCACTTGAGCCACAGCACCACTTCCAGCTTTTTCTTTTTTGCTTATGTGGTGCTGAGGAATCCAACCCAGGGCCTCATGCATGCAGGGCAAGCGCTCTACCGCTGAGCTACCTTCCCAGCTCCTTCATAATCTACTATTATGT